>NW_026057582.1:131652073-131698072 GCF_023721935.1 Panthera uncia
CCTGCCACCCCTTCCCGGGAGCGGCCTCACGCACGCTCGCAGGCGTCTTCCTCCCTCCTAACAACAACTACTTCGGTGCTATTGGCTAATTTTGATCCCACCCCTTCGGCTGCCTCCGCGCGGATAGGCTGACCTTAGTGCCATTCACCTCCCTTAGGTGTTTCTGGTTTTCTTGAGGGGCACCAGCCCGCGATTGGCTGGTGATGGAACCTTTGGGTTTGGAGCTGAGCTGTTGCTTTTCGCCCCGCAGTGCGGACCCCTCCAGGCTGGCTGGGGAGGGGAGGGGTGCGGGTGGTGGTTCCTGGCGCAGGTTAGGCCAGGTAGGATTTAGTACAGAGACCTTCACTTCTGGTTAATAGCTTCACTTCTGGAAAAAGCTCGGAATGCAGTGCCTCTGAGCTCAGATTTTTGTCTTCTTTTTTTAGAAAAAGGAAAATGACTGACAGGTTAATAAGCAAACAAGATGCAGGTTCATAGCCCTTGGGCAAGCAGCCATGTCTCCTCAGCTGTAGAACTCAAGATCTAACCAACCAGTCTTTCCCTAAGGGTCACAAAGTCAGGACCAGTGGTTTTTACAACCAAGCACATATCCCCAAGCCCAATAATCAAATTGAGTTGCCATCTACTTGAGGGTTGGTAAGCTTCCGGTTGCCCATTTATGCGAGGCCGCCTATTCATAATGTACAGTGTCCTTAGAACTTACTGAATCAGTATTTCATAATCTTGGTTGGACTTGATTCCACCCTTTAGGGCAGTATTTGTTTAAAGGGGTAATTTTAACTTGAACAGTCACAGTCTACCTGTCCAACCTTCTCCCTGAGAAACCAGGCAAAATAAACTTAATTTACTTTAAGAAAATCTCACTATTTTTCACTATGTCTTCCTACTTTGATCTGGAAGCTATTCTAGGCATTCAACAGGAATAACTGAAAATCTAAACTTCCCTGAAATGGATGAGAAAGGAAAAAGTGGCTCTCTCCCACTGCCACCACTATAGAAATCTTGCTTCTTTTGGCAGGGAATCTAGGGAAATGGAAGAGAACACCAGAGGCTCTTAGTTTTAACAGATTTATTTGCAAGGCTGATTCTTGGGGCAACTATTAAATTCTCTAGAGACCCTGCCCCTGGGTTAGAATGTTAAATACTCATCAGGCCCAGGAACTAGCTCTGGTCCTTCTTTTAAAAAGAGCACAGTTGAAGGGTACCTGGGTGGCTCAGTCAGTTGAGTGCCTGACTTCGGCTCAGGTCATGATCTCACCCTTTTCCGGGTTTGAGCCCCATGTCCGACAGCCCCCTGCTTCTGATTCTATGTCTCCCTCTCTCTTTCTGTCCCTCCCTCACTCTCTCTCTCTCTCTCTCTCTCTCTCTCAAAAATAAACATTTAAAAACAATTTTTTAATTAAAAAAATACCATAGTTGTTAATTGCCTTGGCTCAAATTGGCATCAATTACTTAGGGCAGAGCTAAGACTAGAACCTAAGTCTCCTGACTTATAAATTGTGGATTCCTTCTATGCAACCTGGCCATCCACCCTAGCAATATAAGTTTAGTTCTAAGTGGGCACACAAACAGAGTGCTTCTTTAATTAAATTTTCTCCATTTAATTTCCAACAGACATCCCCATATACAGTCTAGCTTTGAACACTGTACACCCGCAACAAGACTTCTTTCTCTGAATTAGCGCCACCCTGAACCCTTTTTCTTCATTCTTCCCTGTGTGTTCTTGCTATGCTATTGTTCACTCCCCTTTTCCCTTCCTACCACTACCTTAAATCCATCTGTGATTCTACTTTTCCATATGCTTCACCAAGTATTCTGTGCCAGCAAAACAGACCTGAACAGGCCTTTATTAAAAATAGTAATGTCTGGGGGCACCTTGGGTGGCTCAGATGGTTAAGTGTCCGACTTCAGCTCAGATCATGATATCAACATCCATGAGTTTGAGCCCCACATCAGGCTCTGGGCTGAAAGCTCAGAGCCTTGGAGCCTGCTTCAGATTCTGTGTCTCCCTCCGTGTCTGCCCCTCCCCTGCTCTCTCTCTTTCTCTCTCTCTCTCTCTCTCTCTCTTTCTCTCTCAAAAATAAATAAACATTGGGGGAAAAAAATAGTAATAGCTGAAAAGCCTTGAGTTAGCTATGTGCCAGGCATTGTTCTCACCCCTCATTGTAGATTAATTGAGCACCCCTATGAGAGACTATTATTATCCCTCTGCATTATCTTTATTAGGAAACTGAGGTGCAAGGAGTTTAGTTTGCCTAGGCTCGCACCAACAAGACTTACCAGAACCAGGATCGAGCCCAGGTGGTCTGGCCCTGGACCCATTCCCTTCAGCCTCTCCCAGTTTCTTTTTGAAGACTGCACCTTGCCAGAGAAGTTCAGTTGGATCCCTGTCATGTGGGGCTGTCTAATTTGCCAGCTGCCCCATCCTCGACTTCATTGAAATGTTCCACCTTCAGAATTGGGCCTCCCTCCAGTTGGGAAATATCTGGTCCATCCTAGGTGAATTCCCAGATGCAGGCCCCACCCTGTTACTGTCAAACTCCTTGCACGCCATGTGGGAAACATCTAGGTCTTGTTTTGTTTTATCTTTGAGCGTGGACCCACACAGCTCAACCGTGGGGTGACTCCCTTAGGCAGCTTACATAAAGTAGCTTTCTTCTCCCAAGCTTCTATCCCACACAACATCCTCTTCAGAGAAAGCCCTTATCGGCCACGTTGAAACTTTATTCCCCGCCACACGTGACAGCCATAATTTCCTTTGACATATCTTTAGCGTGTCTTTAGCCATCCTTCATTAAAGTTAGACTAGCTCTGCCCTAAATTAAAGGCACCTGACACCTGGAGGACCCCATCCTATCCCCTCCACTGTTCTTTTTCGGGCTAAATGATCTGCCAATGAATGGAGAAGAGATCCCTCCCTCCCCCACAATGGCTTCTATTACTGCTGTTTCTTTCTTACAGGGGAAAATGAAGAGCCCTTAGCCTTGGCTCATGTGAAGGAAAGACCTCTGTGTGTGCTCTGAGTAGTTGTGGTCCTATTTAATTGTGACCGAATGAAAATACGGATGGGCCGAGAATATTCTGTAAGGATACAAGGATTTGTTTACACTGGTTGCCTCCATGGAGATCTCGAAGGTAGAGAATGAAGTAGGAACTGGGAATGTCACTTTCCACTTTATACCCACTGGTGATTTTTGAAATTTGAACCATGTGAATGTAATACCTTTTTAAATAAAGAAAGAAAAGAAAAACCTGAAATCCAAATAATCTGCTGAGCTAAAAGCTGACACTGTCAGACAGGAAGGTAACTTTTTCTTTTAACTATTTAATTGTGACATCTGCATTTGTTATAATAAACACTTAAAAAAAAAAAAATGAAATAAAGGTCACACAATGGTTGGTACCTCCAGGGATGTGAATAGCATTTAAAATGTCCCTGGTTGGGGCACCTGGGTGGCTCAGTCAGTTAAGTGGCCAACTCAGGCTCAGATCATGATCTTACCGGTTTATGACTTCGAGTCCCACGATGAGCTCTTTGCTGCACGCTCAGAGCCTGGAGTCTGCTTCAGATTGTGTCTCCCTCGCTCTCTGCCCCTCCCCCGCTCAGTCTGTCTCAAAAATAAATAAAGATTAAAAAAAGTTTTAAAAATAAAAAAATAAATTAAAAAAATAAGGAGTCGCTGCTTGATGATAAGGATTCCTGGAACATGAAATGGAGTCAGCAGCTTTCATTCCCAAGGTAACATGGTCTCATACGCTGCAGAACCGTCCTTCCCACTGTGCCCCTGCTTCCCGGGAGCTCTCCAGATCTGTTTCCCTGCTTCTGCCCTCCTGGCTCCCTGTGGCAATTAAAAAAGAGGCAGAGACGCCAGCAGGGTCTGCTTTTCTTCGTTTTCTGTCCTTTGTGTCTACCTTGGTCTGGGGTGTGTCCCTTATGTGATCAGCCCCGCTCATGATGGAGGCTCAACAGAACCCAGAATGTCTTTGCCTCGAGTCAGAGACACAGTTTTCAAGTATAGGCCTTTCCAGATTCCTACAGTTCTGCTCCTGCTCTCTGCTGTTTGTTTTGCCGCTTCAATTCTGCATGATTATATGCAGACTCTTACTTCTGTACCCACCCCTCTCCTTCTTCCCTTGTGACAGTCTTCCTTCTTCCCAGGGTACATTGCTCCCGGGATTGACATTCATTTGAAACTCCAAATATCATTTCCAAACACAGTTATAACAATGTGCTCAATAATGAGCTTCTTCCATGTTTGAAGTAAGTACTGTTTTACAAGCGGGGGGGGGGGGGGGGGAGGGGGGGCCGAGGTACCTGTTCTCATGGAGCTTACATTCTGACGGGGTAGGAGTCCATAAGTAAGAAAATACCAGGTAAGCGCCATAATGACGGGGGCCTGATTTCAGCTGAGTGGTCAAGGAAGGCCTCTCTGAAGAGGTGATGTTTAAATTGAAGCAGGAAGCGCAGAAGGAGACAGCTAGCTGTATAACTGCGTGTGAGTTTCAGGCTAAGATGGCAGATGGTATTCATGCAACTAATTTTGCTCCAACCCAAAACTGCTCTAAACAGATTTTCTTTTCTTTTCTTTTTTTTTCAAATCTTTTCTTTCTTTCTCTCTTTCTTCTTCTTTTTTTTTATTTTATTTTTTTTATTTTTAAGTCATAAACTCAGAAGGAAAGGAGAACAGGAGAAAAGAGCAACACAATTTCAGAAACTGGAAAATAGATGGCTAACCGGTGGTAACGGGTTTAGCAGATCAGAGAAAGCTGAGCTGCATCCCAGCTTCTACTGTAAATACCTCAAAAGGCTCAGAAACTGCCAGAACCAGGGATCACTGGGACTGAGGGTAGAAGAGAAGGCTAAGTGAGTGAGAGCAATTTGAAAAGCAGTTGGATCCCCCATCCCATCCCTGATCCCAGCAGAAGATTGGAGGTTCATCCTGCAGTGAGAATCTCTGATCTAGAGGACGCCAGGCACACAGAGGACATAAGAACCATGGCAGAAATGGGGGGGTTGGGGGATCCAGAGGCCAGATATATAGCAAATGCAGCAACTCCAACCATCTTGTGCCATTTTGGCTCTCAGAATGCTGGCAATACGATCTTCACCTTCCAGATAAGAGACTGGAAACCTCTTCCAGAGGAATCGAATCAGCCTCTGAGGAAAGATCCACAGAGTCTGACACTGGGGCATCTCCCAACTGATCCGATCAGGTCACCGTTCAGTGAAGCTCAGGGTCAGTGTGCCAGACCCCTCGTGTGCACCACTTCTCATCCTCTTGGTCTCACCTCTTACTCTGCCCACAGTTGCAGGCACTGCCCCATCAAGTTCCTTGCATCTTCCCAGAGCAAGTGTGATGGTTAATATTATGTGTCAACCTGACCAGGCCACAAAATGCCTAGATAGTAATCATTATTTGTAGGTGAGTCTTTGAGGGTATCTCTGATTAGATTAGCACTTGAATTGGTAGACTGAGTAAAGCAGATTGCCCTCCCCTATATGGGTGGGCCTCGCCCAAACTGTTGAGAGCTTAAATAGAACAAAAAGGTGAAGGAAGGGAAAAGTTGCACTCTCTTCCTCTCTCTCTGCCTTATTATTTTTGAGATGAGGCATTGGTCTCCTGCACTGAGATGAGAACTTATGCCATTGGCTGTCTTGGGTCCCAGGCACAGGGACTGGAACTATACCGTTGGCTCTCAGGGTCTCCAGTTTGCAGAATCATGGGAGATCATGGGACTTCTCAGCATAATCACATGAGCCAATGCCTTATATCTATATCTATCTACTGTTGTTTATGTTTTTCTGGAGAACCTTAGCTAATGTAGCAAACAGAGTTTCACCTCAGCCCTGAATCTTGCTTTCCATCCCAAAGCTTCTCTGATACCCATGTGGGTGTGCAAAAGCACTCGGCATCAGCATTCAGGCATGTGCAGCCCAGAAATTCAGGGATGATAAGGTCTGTGGAGCTACCTTCGAGGATAAATGTTTCTTTCCCTCTTTCAGCCCCTGGGTGGACAGTTCTGAGACACTCTCCTTAAGACCCAGAACATCCCGTGGAATGGAGCACCAGTCACTACATCAATGGCCAGCTGGATAAATTTCTGTCTTTTTTCACTCCCCCTATCCCTTATTCCTGCTTCTTTGGATCGCTCACCAAATGCACTACCTCCATGTAAGTCTTGAGCCTTTAGACTGTACTCTTATTCATGAGCACACGGCTAATGACAAACAGCTAAAGAAAGCTTCTCAGTGAAGGATAAGGACCAAAACCAGCAGGAAAAAAAAAAAAAAAAGTAACTTGAAGGAAAAACAGACCATGCAGGGAAAAGACATCAAAAAATAAATTTAGAAAATTATCATTAGTATTTTCAAAAGGAAAAAAAATAATATTGCATTCATGAAAATAGGAAAGGAGGCCATATAAAGAAATTATTCACGGGTGGCCAGGTGGCTCGGTCAGTTAAGTGTCTGACTCTTGATTTCAGCTCAGGCCATAATCACTCAGTCACAAGATGAAGCCCCAGGCCGGGTTCTGCACTGGGCATCAAGTCTGCTTGAGATTTTCTCTCTTCCTCTCCCTCTGCCCCTCCCCACCATCTCTCTCTCTCAAAAAAAAAAAAAAAAAAATCAAAGAAACAAAAAGAATTCTCGGAAATAAAAAATGGTATGTCAGAAACAGCAAACTCAATAGAAAGAATGATAAGATTGGAGAAAATTCACAGAAAGTAAAACAAAAAGGTAGAGATGGAAATAGGAGAGAAAATTAGAGGCCAAGTCATGTAGGTTCAACATCTGAATAATAGAAACTCCAGAAAAAGAAAAAGAAAAAAGATAATGAACCCAAAGAATCATCAATTAAATAATTCAAGAAAATTTCCTACAAGTGAAGGATACAAGTTCCAGACAGAAAATGTTTATCAAGAAAAAGACCAACAGACGAATGCAAACACACACCAAGGCCCATCATTGTGAAATTGTAAAATACAGGGGATGAAGAAAAGATTCTACCAGCTTCAAGAGAAAAAAAAAGTCACATACAAAGGACCAGAAATCTAACAGTTTTGGAGTTCTTTTTTTTTTTTTTTTAATATTTTATTTATTTTTGGGAGGTGGGGGATCTGAAGTAGGCTCTGTGCTGACAGCAACAAGCTGGATGTGGGGCTTGAACTCGGGAACTGTGAGGTCATGACCTGAGCCAAAGTCAGACACTTAATGGACTGAGCCACCTAGGTGCCCCTGGAGTTCTCAACAGCATCACTGGAATCAAGAAGATATTCAAGTAACATCTTCAAACTGCTAAGGGAGGGTACCTGACTGTGTGGCTCAGTCAGTTAAGCATCCAACTTTGGCTCAGGTCATGATCTCCCGGTTGTGAGTTTGAACCCTACGTGTTGGTGTCTGTGCTGACAGCTCAGAGCCTGGAGCCTGCTTCAGATTCTGTGTCTCCCTCTCTCTCTGCCCCTCCTCCATTCATGCGTTCTCTCTCTCTCTCTCTCTCAAAAATAAACAAACATTTAAAAAATGCTAAAGGGAAATGATTTTCAACTTAAAATTCTTTACCTATCCAAATCATTTAGTAACTATGAGAATAGAATTAAGGTGATTTTCATGTAAAATCTCAAAAAATTTTACCTGCCAGGCATGCTTTTTCAAGGAGCTGCTAGAGAATGGAGTCCACAGGGCACTAAACCAAGAAAGAGGAAGCAATAGGATCAAGGACAGAGGAGATCCATTGCAGAAAGCAAGCAAACAGTCCCCAGGTGGATGGTACAGAGAGATTCCAGGATGTCAACTGTGCTCCAGATGGCCACCAGTCAGAGCTGGAACAGTATAACCCAAGAGACAGACATGTTGAGGATGGCTTCATCCACGGGCTCCCACCCATCCTTCCTTCCTTTTCACCTGAGGACTAAATCCACAGGTGCACCTGACCCAGATTCTACTGTTCCTCGACCTATCTTGGACCATGTATGGAGAAAAGTGCCACCTAGATCACCGGAGGACTCATGTCTTCCCCCACAGAAGCGATCTGCTTTGACATACTTCTAGGCTATGGCGAGCTTAGAAGCAGATAAAAACAAGAGTGGCACACTCCCCCGACCACATAACAGCCACACGTCTAACACCTGCTTCCTACTATTGCCCTACCCGTGCCCTAACTGTGCTGCACTCTGTTTTCCCCAGGATTCACTCATGACATTGCCTAGGAGAAGTTCTGGTAAATTCCCAGAGAAGCTGAATTCAGACTCTAACCTAGGGATCATTCCCTTTGTCTTGGAGGCACCTTCATGTGACGCTGGCGTTATTATTACAGCAAGGTGTGTGCTTGCTACTCGGCTTTTCAAAACTAAATCATAACTATTCAGGGAGACCTGTGTGGCTGATTTTTTTTTTTCAACTATAAATAAAAGCAAGAGAACAACTAACCCTAACTCAAAACTCAGGGGAATGGGTAACCTCTGGTGGGGGAGGGGCACAGTCACGAAGGGGAACCCAGGAGGCTGCAAGTGTACTGTTAACAGTTTATTTCTTAAGCTGGGCTGTGGGGACAGGGTGTGCCTTTGGGTATTATTATTTACCTGTAGGTAATACACTCTTTATATACTCTTCAGTATGTAAGAACATTCCAGATGGTAATTTTATTTATTTATTTATTTATTTATTTATTTATTTATTTAAATTCAAGTTAGTTAACATAGAGTGTAGTATGTAGGTTTCAGGAGTAGAATTTAGTGATTCGTCACTTACATACAACAACCAGGACTCATCCCAACAAGCCCTCCTTAATGCCAGTCGCCCATTTAGCCCATCCCCCCACCCACCTCCCCTCCAGCAACTCTCAGTTTGTTCTCTGTATTTAAGTCTATCATGGTTTGCCTCCTTCTCTGCTTGTAGCTTATTTTTCCTTCCCTTCCCCTGCGTTCGTCTGTTGTGTTTCTTAAACCCTCATATGATAATTTTGTTATAATTCAATTATGTTAGTGATAATTTTTAAAATAATGATCCAACCAGGAGAGAAAAGCCACTGGAAAAGACCTAAGGCAAGAAGAAACTTGTTTTATACTGAAATCGATAGTGTTTGAGGAAGGCTAGCCTTGTGAGATGGGTGAGCTAGGAATTATTGCAAGTGTCAAAACCCCTGATTTTGCCCAAGCTGACTTTCTGTCCAACGTCTTCTGCCACCATCACATTTGCCCAAATCAGTTGGCTATAGACTGTTAAGGAGAGAAGTCACAGGAATGGGTTGGGGACCAAGGAGGAGAGAACATCATAAGAAATAAAGGACTCAGCCTATTTGTAGGAAGTTTTCATGGTAGTTCTCACCAAGTGAAAGATCATCCCAAGGTCTCATCCCATCCCCAGAGACTCGTCATTAAAAAACACAAAACGGGTATTAATCACCAGTTTTTCTATGACAAAAGATAGAAACCCCGCTGTTATCTATAGTATGTTAAAAAATCACCACAAAGCTTTGTGGCTGAAACAATAATGTACACGTATTATGTCACACGGTTTCTGTAGGTCAGTAATCAGAGCAGCCTAGCTTTGTGATTCTGTCTCCGGGTCTCCCATGAGGTTGTAGCCATGATGTCAGCTGAAGGCTTGACTGGAGCTGATGGATCCTCCTCCAAGATGGTTTACTCACAAAGCTGTTTGCGGGAGGCCTCAGTTCCTTGCCAGATGGATCTCACACAGGGCTGTCTGAGTGTCTTCACAATAGGGTAGCTAGCTTCCCTCAGAGTGAGTCATTCAAGAGAGAGCAGAGGTAGAAGGCAGCACTTGTAACGTCTGTTATGATCTAGCCTCGGATGCCACACATCCTGATTACACAGATCAGCCGTGTTCTGCATGACGGGGACCAGAGGAGAGCTGGAATACCAGACTGGGGGAGTATCACTGGGGCCATCTTGAAGGCTGCCTACCACACCAGCTTGACTTCATAAACATTAAAGAGTCTTGAATTTCTTTCAAAATACTAAGAAAATGAAAAGACACGCAACAGATGGGGACAAAATATTTGCCAACATATATGCAATAAGTCTTTTATTCAGAATAAAGAACTCTCGATATTCAGTAATCACAAACAAATATTTGTAAATGGGCAAAATATTTGTTTTTTTAATATTTATTCATTTTTGAGAGAGAGAGAGAGACAGTGTAAGCAGGGAAGTGGCAGAGAGAGGGGGAGACACAGAATCTGAAGCAGGCTCCAGGCTCCAAGCTGTCAGCACAGAGCCTGAGGTGGGGCTCAAACCTATGAACTGTGAGATCATGACCTGAGTCAAAGTCCAATACTTAACCAACTGAGCCACCCAGGCACCCTGGGCAAAATATTTGAAGAGACCATTCACCAAGGAGGATATACAGATGGTTTAATAAGCAATTGAAAAGATCTGGAGCCCCTGGGTGGCTCAGTCACCTGAGTGTCTGACTTCAGCGTAAGTCATGATCTCCCAGTTCATGAAAATTCAGATCTTCTGTCCCCCTCTGTCTCTGCCCCTCCCCCACTCTCTTCCTCTCTCTCTCTCTCTCTCTCTCTCTCTCTCTCTGTCTCTCTCTGTCTCTCTCTCAAAAATAAATAAACATTTAAAAACAACACATGAAAAGATCTTCAGTATCCTTAGTTATTAAGGAAATCCTAATTAAAACCAAAATGAGATGGGGCGCCTGGGTGGCTCAGTCAGTTAAGCGTCCAACTTTGGCTCAGGCCACGATCTCACTGTTCGTGGGTTCGAGCCCCACATTGGGCTCTGTGCTGACAGCTCAGAGCCTGGAGCCTGCTTCAGATTCTGTGTCTCCTTCTCTGTCTGCCCTTCCCGTGCTCACTCTCTCTCTCTCTCTCTCTCAAAAAAAAAACAAAAAACAATAATTAATTTTTAAAAATTTTTAAAAATGAGATACTACTATGCACGTAGTAGAAAGCTGAGAAGTCCTGTCAGGGGGTGAGGATGTGGGGCAAGTGGAACTCTCCTTCCCATTTTGTTGGTGAAAATGCAAAATGGTACCAGCACTTCAAAAAAGGTTTCTTTTACAGTTAAACATACTTAGCATATGACCCCTACTCTTATTTGCCCAAATGGTGTATCTGTGAAATGAAATACTACTCAACGACTTTTAATGAATGAACTACTGATACATGCAACATGGATGAATCTCAAACCTAAGTTAGTTTGACTGGGGCGCCTGACTGGCTCAGTGGGTAGAGCGCGCGACTCTTGATCTTGGGATTGTGGGTTCAACCTCCACATCGAGTGCAGAGATTACTTAAAAATAAAATCTCTAAAATAATAATAACTTTGCTTGAGTAAAAGAAGCCTGACACAAAAGTACATACTATATAATTCCATTTATATAAACCTTGAGAAAATTCAAACCAATAGCAAGCAGATCAGTGCTTTGGTGGCCTGGGGATGGGAGACAAGGTGGGAAAAGGTAGGAGGCAGGGATTTCAAAGGATATGAGAAAACTTCCAAAGGTAGTGAATAGGTTCATTATCTTTATTATGCTGATTGTTTCACAGAAGGAAATGCGTGTCGAAACTTACCAAATTGTACACTTTCTTTTTTTTATTTTTTATTATTTTTTATTATTTTTTTAATTTTTTTTTTTTAACATTTATTTATTTTTGAGACAGAGAGAGACAGAGCATGAACGGGGGAGGGTCAGAGAGAGGGAGACACAGAATCGGAAACAGGCTTCAGGCTCCGAGCCATCAGCCCAGAGCCTGACGCGGGGCTCGAACTCACAGACCGCGAGATCGTGACCTGAGCCGAAGTCGGACGCTCAACCGACTGAGCCACCCAGGCGCCCCCCAAATTGTACACTTTCAACATGTGCAAGCTACCATGTGTCAGCTATACCTTAACAAGGCCACTTCTTTAAATGGCAGAAGAGTTTGCCTGTTTGCTTATTTTTGATGGAGCATCCTGTGAAGATTTTAATCTTAAAACGTTTGTTCTTATTTTATTCCTTTTTTTTTCCTGGCACACATGTTCTAGTCTTTGATTTTTTTAATTTTTAGGTTTTTTAATGTTTATTCATTTTTGAGAGAGAGAGACTGAGAGAGACAGAGAGAGAGCAAGAGAACATGCATGGGGGAGGGGCAGAGAGAGAGAGAGAGAGAGAGAGAGAGGGACAGAGGATCCAAAACAGGCTCTGCCTTGACAGCAGCAAGCCAGATGCGGAGTTCGAACTCACCCGCCAAGCAGTGAGATCATGACCTGAGCTGAAGTCGGATGCTCAACCGACTGAGCCACCCAGGTGCCCCTAAGTTTTTTTAACAGTTAACACCTGGTTCAAAATTCAAAGAGTACAAAAGGGTACACAATGAAAACTCCGCATCTCTGTTCCCATTTACCCAGTACTCCTCTGGGAAAGCAGTTTATGTAACTATTTTCCTAACTCCTTCTAAAGACATCCCAGATTTTAGTGTCCTTCCAAAGATATTCCACATTTTATTGTAAGGAACACACCACTAAAATGAATTAGACTAACACAGTTGGCTTGAAGCTCTTGGCCTTAAGGCCATCTTCTTAGAAACCTCCACACCATGAGAGCCAATGTGCAGCCTAAAGTGAAAAAGAAGAGAGACGAAGCAGAGGTCCAAGTAAGCCACTAGCTTGTGCACCCGTGGAAACTCCAGGAGCAGAAACAAAGAAAGCCATAGGTTAGGGACGCTGATGCCAATACAGTCCTCGGGAAGCCATGCCACCAGGAAACCCCTTCCATAAAACTATGACCCACAGTCTCAAACGTCTCTCGGCCTTTCCCCTGCACCTCACACTGACCACTCACCTCCTATAGCTCTTGGGGCCTGGCCCTTTCTGACTTTGCACACTCTTTGCTTTCTTCTGACTGCTCTACCATTTCTTCTCAATCACCTTCTCGGTTGCCTTCCTGCTCTCCCCTGGCTCTTCTCATGAAGACAGCCCCCAGGAGCTGGTCTTGATCAGTTCCCTGGAACATCTCATCCATTTACAGCTGTCTTGTGAGAGAGGAGACCACTTTCAGGTCTAAGATTGGTGTTCTGCCAGCTTGATACAGCTGCTATTCAGCAGGACTGATGGTATCACTCTCACGTGATCCTGTCTGGCACCTGATGGCCCCTTACCTTTGCACAGCCCTCCCCATAGACCTCAAATATGCACTGCTCACATTTCCAACTAGGTACCCATCCTACAGAATCAGTTCATGCCAAACCGTTCTGTTTTCTCTCTTCCAAAGTGATTGCTTTTCCTCCTTGGAATTTCTATGAGTTAATGGCTATGCTATTTAGTATTCAGGTAGCCCTTATCATAAGTTAATATTTGTCTATTTGGGTATACGGCTCATATCTCCCTAAGTAGACTCCACGTGGCTTTACCGGAGGTAGAGACCTTGACTTAGACTTTATTTTGTTTATCACTGCACAACTGTAGATGCTCAAATAACAGCTGATTGAAGATTTGCTACAATAAAATTACCCAACAGGTCATCAAAATACCGACCAACCATAAATCAAATTCCATTTAATAGATTTGGAGAACTTGATATCGGATGGGCTTCATCGTGATTTAGCCAAAGTAAATCATCACAACTTAATGTACTTTTAATGTAAATATAGGTTTCCACTTATCAGAGCTCCTTAAAAGTAGGACACACCCTGTGTGTGGGTAGTGAAAAATAAATCTTGCCCCCAGCTCTCTTGATACAATCGCTGGAATTGCTGTCATGTTATGCAATAGTCCATGACTGGCCAACCAGAAATATCTCCATCCTGAGCACTCCTTTGGACTTTATTTAGGCTCTTTTAATTTCCAGTGTGTAGGAGAGTGATTCCTTTACCTGTGTTTTCTCCTTGCTAGGTATAGGCACTAGGCAGACAGAGTGGATAGAGGCAACATAGCAGCAAGCAAAGCACAGGGGCCATGGCACCATGAACTTTGGGATCCAACCTGAACTTAGCCATTCTCTGGTCATCTGACCCCAGCCCAGTTCTGAACTTCCTCTACAATTAAAAAAAAAAATCATGACTCCATAGAGAATCCTGCATCACTCAGTCTGTCTGCACACCCTTGGCAACCCTCACAAATACACCGGACAAGGAGGAGACGGCCCCAGGTGTCTGGGAACCTGAAGCTAATAGGAAACAACCATTCCCGTTGCCCAAAAATGCAGGGTTGTGAAATAAGCAAGCAGCTGGCCTTCATTTAAAATTTTGATATTTTGTTCAGCAGGGATATTTGAATATTAATTTTAAACTTTTAAAGATACTACCTTAAAACATTCTTTGTCTTAATTTAGTGCCTCTTACATTTTGTGCCCAAGGCAAGTGCCTCACTTGTGTCACCCTAATCTCAGCCCTCTTGGAATTCTAGAATTTGAGAAAAGGGACTCTGGTTACTGAAAAGTCTTTGCTTCTTTCTCTTTTTCTTTTTCTTAAATTTGTTTTAATGTTGATTTATTTTTGAGAGAGAGAAAGAGAGAAACAGAGTGTGAGTGGGGGAGGGGCAGAGAGAGAGGCAGACACAGAATCCGAAGCTGGCTCCAGGCTCTGACCTCACCTCTGCCATTTACAAGCTTCAAGACCTGGGTTTCCCGGGGCATCGCCCTCACAACTTCCTCTGCCATACAATATAGATGATTATATCTGCTGCAGTTTCTTTGCAGGACAGTTAACTATGAAAGTCTGATGAGTTAATGTAGGAAAAGAACACTTTTAAAGCAGCATTGTGTTACATACACAGAAAGGGATAATAATTAGCACTGGCTTATCTTCAAGCTTGCACTTTGAGCAGGGATTAGCAAACACAGCTTGATCTGGGAGCTCGCAGGATCAGCCCAGAGAGTCAAGCAAACAAAAGTAGAACATCTTTCCCCCAAAGATTACTTAGATGCACGAAGAAGGGGTATCTGTGACACACTAAAATGCACATACATGCCAGAAGTCCTTTGCCCGAATTTATATCTGCTTTGTACAAATTGTGGTAAGCTACATATAAGGTAAGATTTACCACCTTTAATCATTTTAAAACATACATTCACATTGTTGTCTCTGCTTTTTAAGAGTTCATGAGGCACAGGATTTTGTGGTTCGTTTAGTCACTGTTGAGAACATGAATCAAGGCTATTCAGGAGATTTGGAAAAGCCTGTAAGGAGAGGGTTTCAGTTAGCAGAGGATTGGCTTTGATTCTCTAGTGTTCCCGTGTTTCTGTGGGTCCGGTAGGGCCACGGGGGCCTGCCTTGTGCCCCAGGGTAAGTTATTCTGAGAGGCAGTGTCAATACAGGAGCTGAGAACTTGGATCTGGAGCCAGACTGTGCGCCTTTGAATGGAGGCTGCAAGACCTTGAGAGGTTGCTTAACCTTCTGTGCCTCCATTTTCTCTTGTGTAAAATGGAGGTAATAACACCCAACTTATTGGGCGGCTGTGAGGATTAGTAGAGTAAATACATAAAGTCCTTAGAACAGTGCCTGCTGTGCCTTACATGCCCTGAGACTCAGCTAATGTTACTGGGGGAGGAGAGAGAGGGAAGGAGAGACGTGGGTGGTGGAACAGAGGTGATGTTTCTGCGTTTAGCTTTGAAAGAGATGGGGCCAAGTCAACACAAGAGGGTGGAAACAAAACAAAACAAACCCCAGCAGAAATGATTTCTATCTACGATAGAGGCACTGTTGGTGAAGTGGGGTCTGAGCCAACTTGAGAGGCTTTTCTCTTTGCTGATTTTGTTTGGTACCATTTATACTGGGTTCTACGAGTCCTCCCAGCAAGTTATTGAAGTTGAGAAAGGTCTTGGGGACCCACAAGACAAGGAAATCTTAAGATCATGCTGCTTTAGTAACTTCTTAGGCTGACTTTTTTCTGGGCACAGTACTAGGATGATTGGTGAAAAACCTGGTCAGTCTCCTGAATGTTGCCTGCTACCATCTTTTACATAATTTCCTTTTATTTTCTCAGTTTCCTAACTTTCTAGGCAATTTGGATGCTTTTGAATATCAAAACATATTATTCAATGGCCATTCCTTTTCAGGCATGTAACATAAATAAATTTGGTGGAGTTTGTCTCATCATCTAAATATTTTCATGTTAGCCATCATCTTTAGTGACTACAACTAAGATTATCTTGAGCTCAAAATGCAATTAGTCTATGAAGAAAATATTTGCAATAGAATTATTTTTATGAAAAGTACACTAAAACAACATGTAGCTTATCTAATTAGATAATAAGTTTAGGGGCCCCTGGGTGGCTCAGTCAGTTAAGCGTCCAACTTCTGCTCAGGTCATGATCTCGTGGTCCGTGACTTTTAGAGTCCAGCATGGGGCTCTATGCTGACAGCTCGGAGCCTGGAGCCTGCTTTGGATTCTGTGTCTCCCTCTCTCTCTGCTCCTCTCCCACTCATGCTTTCTCTCTTTCTTTCTCTCTCTCCAAAAATAAATAAACATTTAAAAAAAGAATTACTTAAAAAATATATTAAATTTAAAAGGTATGCATTAACTTTGAAATACTCTACAAATATTTCCCCCCCTTTTCTTTCTGTCATATTGTCAGTAATGTATTCCATTTTCAGATGGAAAAGTAAATAACCAGACTGAAGTGACTTCTCATTTCTGGTCCCTAAACAGTGCTCAAACCAAAAGTCCTTCCTTGGATTTTACAGGACGACAGAATAGGCCAAAACTTCCAAGGTGGCCTTGAATGGTTCAAATTACCTTTGGCTTGAGCATTATGACTGTGATTGACTACTTATGACCATGTGCTGTTTCAAAGACAAAGACAAAAACAAAACAAAACCAAAAGCAAAAAAAAAAACAAAAACAAAAACGCAGAAAAAAACATAACTTCAAATTTTACTTTGAAACTTTAACTTTTCCATCAATAGATTTCACCAAGAAACTCTTCCCTTTAATTTTGTGTTTGTATTTGCATCAGTGTTGTGTCTTTCATAGTATTCTGTGGGGTGATAGAAAACATTAAATGTCTCTCTATCCAGAGATCTAGGGAACAAAGCTCTTCTTGGGTAATTGCTGTTGATGAACATATGGAAAGACACTTATTCCTTCAATCTGTAAAAACAAATTCCAGCGTGTTAAAAAAAAATAAGCTTAACTAAAATGAACTTCTCCACAAATCAAAACCACAAAGTGGTATCACCTCACACATCTTAGAATGGCTATTATCAAAAAGACAAAAAATTACAAGTGTTGGTGGGTATGTGTAGAAAAGTGAATCTTTGTGCACAGTTGGGAATGTAAAACACTGCAGCCACTGTGGAAAACAGTATGGAAGTTCCTCAAAAACTGAAAAATAGGACTACAATATGACCTAGCAATCCTACTTCTGGGTATTTACCCTAAGTAAATGAAAATATCACTTTGAAAAGATGTGTACATACCCATGTTCATTGCAACATTATTTACAATAGTTAAGATACGGAAACAAACTAAGTGTCCATCAATGAATGAAAATATGGTGTGTATATGTGTGTGTGTGTGTATATGTGTGTGTGTGTGTGTATGTATACACAATGGAATATTAGTCGAAAAAAAGAATGATTTTGCTATTTGTGACAATTTGGATGGATCTAAAGTGAAAAAAGTCAGAGAAAGACAAATACCATCTGATTTACTTATACATGAAACAAAACAGAGATAGGCTCATGGATGCAGAAAACAATGTGGTGGTTGCCAGAGGTGAGAGGGAATTGGGGGATGGGCAAAATAAGGGCAGGGGATCAAAAGGTATAGACTTCCAGTTATAAAGTAAATAAGATACCGGGATATAATGTACAGCATAGAGGAATATAGTCAATAATACGTAACAACTTAGTATGATAACAGATGGTAGCTAGATTTATTGCAGTGATCACTTCGTAATGTATATAAATCTTGAATCACCATGTTGTTCATCTGAAACCAATATAATAAAATATGTCAACTACACTTCAATAAAAAAAAATCTCAGCTCATTCAAATGAAATTTCAGTGTAAGTTTTAAAATAGTTATTATTGCAGGGCACATGGGTGGCTTAGTCAGTTGATGGTCCAACTTCGGCTCAAGTCATGATGTCATGGTTTGGGAGTTTGAGCCCCTCATGGGGCTGTGTGCTGACAGCTCAGAGCCTGGAGCCGCTTCAGTTTCTGTGTCTCCCTCTCTCTCTACCCCCCCCCCCCCCCCCCGCACTCTGTCTCTCAAAAATAAAAATAGAACATAAAAAATAATTTTTTAAAATAGCTGTTATTGAAAAAATGCTCATGAAAATAAAGACCAAACAAATATAATTTAGTCTTAGGGTGGGTTGTTCAGAAACTTGAATGTTGGTTTCCTGCTCCCCTTACAAAGAAAGTCTCTGAAACTTCTGAATAATCCTGTATTGTGATTCTAACTCGGTGATTCTCAAAGTTTTTGTGGGCATTTTAAACATCTTTACTTGGTGAAGGGATAAATGGAAAGCTATGTACACCTTTAAATTATCTCATTGAGAAATCTTTTGGTCTCTTTATAGGATAGATATATATTCAGAGTCTGAATTTTCATGCCACCATTTTTGTTAAATTATAAGAACTTCTCAGGGCACCTGGGTGGCTTGCTTAGTCAGTTTTGGCTCAGGTCATGATCTCACACCCAGTTCATGGGATCGATCCCCTCATCAGGCTCTGTGCTATGTGGAACCTGCTTGGGATTTTCTCTCTCTGTCTCTCTCTGCCCCTCCCACGCTCTCTCAAAATAAGTAAACTTAAAAAAAAAAAAAAAGTGTTGGTGGAGGTTGGTTCCTTTGGAAGATTATTAGAAAAATCTATTCCACACCTCTCCACTAGCCTCTGGTGGTTGCTGGCATCTTTGCTGTTTCTTGGCTTCTGGAAGCATCACTCCAATCTCTACATCACCTTCACATGGCATTCTCCCTGTGTGCAATGTCTGTGTCCTAGATCCCCTCCCCTTCTTTTTAAAGTTTATTTACCTTGAGAGAGCATGAGTGGGGGAGGGGGAGGGAGAAAGGGAGAGAGAATCCCAAGCAGGCTCCTCGCTGTCAGCACAGAGCCCGATGCAGGGCCCAAACTCATGAACCATGAGATCATGACCTGAGCCGAAACCAAGAGTGGGATGCTTAACCGACTGAGCCACCCAGGCATCCCATCTGCTTTTTATAAGGACACCAGTCATATTGGATTAGTGGCCCACCCTACTCCAGTAGGACCTCATCTTAACTAATGACATCTGCAATGAAAAGGCCTCATTCTAAGATTCCAGAGGTTAAGATTTTGACATGTGAACTTAGGGGGGGATGGACATAGTTCAACCAATAACACATATGAAGACATTTATCTTAACAGATAACTACATGGCATTGTGTGAGAGACCTACCCACTCTGAACGTCAGATTCATTTCTCAGGAGGTGTTTGTGACCGTTTAGTCCCAAGACCGTGTGTCTCCGAGAGACTGAGGACTGGCGTATCCTATTGAACAGCTTGAGTGAGAAGCAGGCCCAGCTTTGCTTCTTCTGTCCACACAAGTCCCTGTGAACAGGACTGTCCCCTTGCCCCAGCACCAGTGCTGGTGGTAGAGAGTCCTTTGTCTCACTCTATTGTGATCCTCATATATAGGCTCCTCTTCATTACCAGCGCGGCAACAGCTACATACATAATTCCATTCCCATTGCCAGGATGCAGGAGCTCCTGCCGCTCACCCTCCCAGGACCTGACTGGTTGCCATCACAGGCTATCACATCTGGCTCCATATTCTTCCTCTGAACTGGTGGCATCCCAGCCAACTAATGCTTCCAGCCTCCCTTTCCCAGGTCTTGCCTTGTTCTCTCGACTATTAAGCAGGTGCAGAGCTGATGTTTTAGCCCAGGCCTCCATAACACCCCAGACAATGGGTACACAACTGAGCACTCAACAGTTCCTCTTATCACATGTCCTACTAGATCTGAAACTGTCCAATGACCATGTTGTCCAAGCTATATATAATGTATTCCTAATTTCTAGAATGGGATTCCCTTCAATCCAAATTTTGGAGCAGTACTTTTGTACAGCCAGTGAACCAGCCATAGAAACATTCTGACAATCATTGTATTCATAAATGAACTATCAGTATCTTATATTTAATAAAACCTAGGAGACTACATACTCACAAACAAGCTTATGGAATCACAGAAGCACGATCTGAGAAAGAAATCCACCCAGTGGGAAGATTCGGTGTGAAGATTAATTTCATGTGTCAGCTTGGCCAGGTTATGGCGCCCAGTTGTTTGATCAAACACTAGTCCAGATGTTGCTGTGAACGTTTTTTGTAGATTTAATTAGCATTTACAGTGAGTTGACCTTAAGTAATAAAGACTATTCTCAATAATGCCTCTTCAAATCAGTTGAAGCTCTTAAGAGCAAAAACTGAGGTTTCCTAGAAAAGAAGGAATTCTGCCTCAAGACTGTAACATGGAAATCCTGTCCAGATTTTAGACTTGCTAACCACCCCAACCAATCACATGAGCCGATTCCTTAAAATAAGCCTCTCTAGATAGAGAGATGATGATGATGATGATGATGATGATGATGATGATTCCTATTGATTCTATTTCTTGGAAGGACTCTGACTGATATATTCAGATTTATTCTTAATGGTGGCCAAGAGAACAGGTTGAGTTGTCTGAATAAAGAATTTGAGATGAATACATTGAGAAGTTAGAAACCCAATCTTTAGCAATTTTTCACTCTGGGTAGTAGGGAAAGAGAGAAGAAAGATAACGGCTGTCGACAACTTCAAATGATTCGCTTCCCACCTGGAAATGGCACCAATAAGGTGCCATCCCAAAAAGGATGTCTAAGATGTTTTCTTAAATCCACATATATCAGATCCAAAAAAAGAGAATGAATTCTCAACTTAACCTCTACAGATGAATCCTTAGAAAATTGCCCTATTGACAGGCTATTATTACTGTAAGGTGAACTTTCCTTCTGTCTGTAAGGTGGACTTTCCTTCTGTCTCCACACAGTTCTTGAAAGGATGCAATAAGTAGGTTATTCTAGCCTCAAAGGTAATGAAATGAATTATGAATGACTCAACGGATAGCAGTGAACAGATAAAAATGTATATCTTCCGGGCCAAAAATAAGCTAATTAAATCAAAACTCAAAAGGCAAACACTAGATGAGGGGAACTATTTATTAATAATGAGGAACAGAATTAATAGTTTTAATATTTAAAGAGCTCATAACCTTCAGTAAGAAAAACCTCGATAGTTAAATATGCAAAGGATCCTACCAGACATTTCTCAAAAACAGGTAATAGAAATGACCGGCAAACATTTGGGAAAATGTCCAGCTTCACTAATTCCAAGAAATGCAAACTGAAGCAACGATGAGATTGCACTTTTCATCTACCAAATTAACAAAGATGGAAAAAAATTAAATAACCATGATGGTCCTGATGGGGGTAAACAGCTATTGGAACACAATTTGGTAAGACCTAAAAGACTTGACCTAGTAATTCACCTTCTGAAAATCTACCTAAAGAAGGGTTGGATCACAAAAATGTTTCACACATCATTATTTCAAATAGTTAGAAATTGAAATGTCCTACCAAAGAGGAATGCCATTCTCATTTAGCCATCCAAATAATTATTGAGTGCCTACTATGTGATCATTTCCTGAGATTGCTAAACAGTGGCTAGTTGTTCTAGATTAATCTTTTTTAAAAAATTTTTTTAATGTTTATTTTTGAGAGAGAGAGAGAAACTGACAGAATGCGAGTGGGGGAGGGGCAGAGAGAGGGAGGGAGTCACAGAATCTGAAGCAGTCTCCAGGCTCTGAGCTGTCAGCACAGAGCCCGATGCGAGGCTTGAACTCATTAATGGAGAGATCATGACCTGAGGGGAAGTCAGGCGTTCAACTGACTGAGCCACGCAGGCGTCCCATAGATTAATCTCCTTTAAAACATGGGCTGAGATCTGTGTAAATAGATGTATGTGATTATACATAAGCTTACATATGCTTGTATCTGCTTATACCAACACTGGAAGTATACACAAGGAACTCATAACAGAGATGGTCTTTAGGAAAGATCTGGGTGAGGGGGAGAAGGGAAAATTACTTTTCACTACACTCTTGTACCTTCTTGAATTTTTTATTTATTTATTTATTTTTAACGTTTATTTATTTTTGAGACAGAGAGAGACAGAGCATGAACGGGGGAGGGGCAGAGAGAGAGGGAGACACAGAATCGGAAGCAGGCTCCGAGCCATCAGCCCAGAGCCTGACGCGGGGCTCGAACTCACGAACCGCGAGATCGTGACCTGAGCCGAAGTCGGCCGCCCAACCGACTGAGCCACCCAGGCGCCCCCCTTCTTGAATTTTTTAAATGTGAACATTGATTTTGGTCATGTTTTGAAAGTACATGATACATAAATAATTTTATTTCTTATAAAGAAGTCTTTAGTTGTTGTCAAGTCATTTCATGGGTGTCTTGTCTTCCTGAATGTGGAATACTCTTCAAGGGAAGAGACTGTTTTATATTTCTTTGTATTCTCCCATAGCGCATACACAATTCTGGCACATAGTGGGTGTTCAAAAATATTTGTTGAATAGAAAATAATGTAATTTGGTGCTCAGATAGAAGTTAGTTAACATAAAAGTTAAAATCAATAGTTCTGGGTATTGCTTTAATGCTGATTTGTGTGTTTTAAAGCATATCACTTATTGTTTATATCATAAATTGCTAATCTGGAAAGAAGAAAAAAACAAGATAATTGATGGAATTCTTTCTTGAAACTATATAGGGAAATGCAAAATGCCCTTTTAATTCATATGCATCTACTTGTAACCTTAATAAATTGATTTAAAGACCCTTCCAGAGCAAGTATGAAAACATAGAGATAATCTCAAGGTTTTAATTATTACAAAATTTTAAAAATTTCAATATAAGGTCTATTCTGTGCATTTGTAAGAGATTAGATTTGTTTTAACACACTTGGTAAGGTATTTGTAATCTACAGCAATTCCTTTATCATCAAACACATGTTTGTTTGTTTGTTTGTTTGTTTTTATTCTCCTGTACATGAGAAACATGCAACAAAATTGTTACGGTAACACAATGCATTTACCAGTGAATTTATCTTTTTTCTACAGTTTCATGAATGAATGGACAATATCACTTGATTTGGTATATTGATTCCCTTCACTGACTCCCTCCCTTCGCCCATAGTCATTTACTTTCAAAATATCATTGCCTGCTGAAGAAATTAGCTGGCACACTACCAAAAGGAAGTATATTTCACTAAATGGAGTTCCTGAAATGCAGCTTTTGTTTTTTTGTTTCTTTCTGCTCTGCCAGCAACTTCAGATTATGAGAAAGTATATTCTCCGCATTGCGTAGCAGAAGACAGTTCAGGACTGTTCCAGAAGGTGCAGCTGCTATTTGGTACAAAGTACAAAGCAGGGGGAAAGCTTGAGGAAGAGACTGAAGAAACTTTTGAAGAAAAGATCTGTTTTCCTTTCTGAAATGAAGGAAACAGTTTGATGTGGAGTGAAGTACTAGGCCCTCCTAGTGAAAAAGCTAACAGAAAAGGAGGCTGGGCCAATGTGAAAACAGAATTGGAGGCAGAGCTGGAAATAAGGTCTCTTAATGAGAGAATGAAAAGGACAAGGTTCAGTGAAAACCATAGTGAGCAAAATTCTCCCAGCGGATTGAAAGGATTTTGCTGCAAAATTCCTTAATGAAGGAAACCCACAGGTTTGCTGGGATGCCGGTAGGCTAGATGGCAGGAAATTGGAAAATTTTATTAAGCTTGAAAATAAAGATTCAGATGCTGGTCATAATAGCCCATGTATGTAGCTCTCTGTGCAACAACGGACAAATGACCAATTGCCAACTGCCAGCTTGTGACCAGAAGGCAGGAAAGGTGGCCCAGTAAAAAAAATAAATAAAACAAATGCCTTGTCATTGCGGAGGAAGGAACAGTGTGCTGTATTTATTGTGGTCTCTGCATTGTTTCCATTGGTAAGAGTAAGAAAGAAAGAAAGAAAGAGGGAGGAGAAAGAGAAAGAAAAAAGCAAAGAGACCGATAGTAGAGAAATTCTCATTTCAAAGAGAATAAAGGAAAAGGAGAACAGGACGAAGGAGAGGTGGGAGCCGACGGTTAAAGATGTCATTTTGGGGTGCCTAGGTGGCTCAGTCTGTTAAGCGTCCGACTCTTGATTTCAGCTCAGGTCACCATCTCACAGTCTGTGGGTGCGAACCCCACATCGGGCTTTGTGCTGACAGTGTGGATCCTGCTTGGGATTCTCTCTCTCCCTCTCTCTCCCTCTGCCCCTCCCCTGATTGCTTGCTCACTCTCTCTCAAAATAAATTTTAAAAGCTTAAAAAAAAAAAAAGATGTCATTTCAATTTCTCTTCTCTACAGTTCTGAAGCCCACTTTTATTCCCATTGTACAGGTGAAGGAGGCTCAAGGCCACATAGCTATGAAGGGATAGAGCCAGATAGGACCTGATGACAACGATTCCCCTCATTTCCATGCCACACGTGACCATTATCAGCAGTCGGCGCTGAAGAGGGTCATCTGTCAGCTGTGGCTCATCGGTAAATGTGCAGAGGGGAAGTCAGCACGTGGGGCATTACCTGCAGAATTGTTGCTGTAACATTAAGTTACATTTCACCTCTGGGAAAGAGGTAATGAAGGACACAGAAAAGCTTTTAACTCTTTTCCACACAGGAATGGAAATTGCAACTGGTCATAATGACATGCTAAAAGCCTTGGCCTTTAAAAAAAACCAAACAAACAGAAAACTGGATTAGTTTATCCTGGAAATGAAAAGCTGAAAAGAGATGTAATGTTCTGTGATACAAAAATTACTGATATATTTAAATCATCACCACGCACACACACACATACACACACACACACACGAGAGAGAGAGAGAGAGAGAGAGAGAGAGAGAGAGAAGGTGGGGGGGAGAGAAGGAACGGTAACACAGTTGAGTGTTTACAACTACAGGGGCAAATTATAAACACTTAACTTGGGATTTTCTGCTCTCTCTCAAAACATTGCGGATCTCTTGGAATTGAGGGACTGGTTTCATGTGGTCTTGTCTCAATGCAGAGGTTTATGGGCTGAGTTGTTTCTTTGTTGGTGCTGACAGTTGGTTAGAAATTACAAGATGCAGACTCCCATGTGGTGTCGGGCCCATCGTTTCACAGAGGAGAGTGCTGGGGTCCCAAACCCTCCTGGGTGCCCCCTGTCATTCTGAACCCCCTTCAGTCTGAAGACTCCTCAGTTAGGCATCATTCACTTAGTCCCCAAAACTACTGTGACCTCTTACTCCAGGGAAGGGCAGTCAAGGGGCATGGAATCGCCTTTGGACCCCAAGCAAGGCACAAGGGCCCTAAGTTCGACTCCAAACCCTATACTTTGTCCTTGTCACAGTGCGCCTCCGTCCTAGCTCTGGTCCCTGGATCTTATTAAAAGTACAAAATACAGTGTCCTCTTAACTGGCTAACGCAAAAATGAGACAAAAAACCCCATCGTAGAGAAAATGAACTTGTTTTTAATTAGTTAATTATTCCTATTTTGGGAAAAATACACAGCATAAAACTTAACCATTTTTTAATTTTCATTTTAGAGAGAAAGCACGCACAAGTGGAGGAGGGGGGCAGAGGGAGAGAGACAGAATCTTAAGCAGGCTTCATGTACAGTACAGAGCTCAATGCAGGGCTCAATCCCATGACCCTGCGATCATGACCTGAGCCAAAATCAAGAGTCAGACACTCAACCCACTGAGCCACCCAGGCACACCCCCCATCTTAACTATTTTTAAGGGTACAGCTCAGGGCAACCATCATCCATCTCCAGAACATCTCGCAAAACCGAAACTGTTTCATGAAACGGTAACTCCCTATTCCTCTTTCCCTCCAGTCCCTGGCAATCACCATCCTACAGTCTGAATCCATTATTTAACTACTCTAGTACCTCATATAAGTGGAATCTTATAGTATTTGTCCTTTTCAGACTTACTTCACTTAGCATAGTGTCCTCAAAATTCATCTGTGTTGTAGCATGTATCAGAATTTCCTTCATTTTCAAGGCCAAATAATATTCCATTGTATATACGTCACACATTTTGTGTATCCGCTTATCTGCTGATGGACATTGGGGTCACTTCCACCTTTTGGCTATTAAGTGGGTTTTCAAAATCTTGCATTTGCCTAGAAATTTTTCTTAAAAGTTTGAAAGCACTTTTCCATATATGATCTCGCTTTATTCTCCGTATCTTCTTCATTGCATTTAGAGATAAATTCATAGGGTTATTATTTTACAAGTTTTGAAAGTGAAGGCAATCACAAAAGGTGGAAAACAACCAGGGAAGGCATGCCACAGCAACCAGTCCATGGAGAGGCCTTATCAAAGGCAAGGCAAGGCAAGAGGCTCCCAGTTCTGTTCTCCAGGACGGCCCTGGGTGTTGGGTTGCCTTTGGCACACTAGAGAAGTCCAATACCAGGTCGGAACTGGCAGGAGAAGGGTAGGCTTGCCCTAGATTCTGATATTTATCATCCACTTCCCTGGTGTTTGATCACAGGCAAAAAATATAATAGGTTCAATGTTTCTCTAATATAAATGAAGTCAGAACACAAAGAAAATCAACTCGCTTGAAATTTATTTGTTAAATCTGACATTTGTACAAAACAGGATTAGGGAGATTCCCACCATGGTTACCCCTATCAGAGGGAAGCTTCTATAGAATGAATGACTAGAGAAAACAGCTGAAGAATATGACAAGTATTTGTCGCGCTCACCAACAGATGCTACGAATGTTAGTCACTCGGCAAACATTCTTAAATGTTTATTTTTGAGAGAGTGTGTGTGAGCGGGGGAGGGCAGAGAAAGAGACGGGGACAGAAGATCTGAAGGGGGCTCTGCGCTGACAGCAGTGAGCCCGATACAGGGCTTCATGTCATGAACCGTGAGATAATGACCTGAGCCGAAGTGGGACGCCCCTTAGCAAACATTTTTAAGGACCTGGTGGGTATTAGCACTTTCACATGGGTTGTCTCACCTTGACCTTGCGAGAACCCTCTGTGGCAGGCCTGTTTCGTCACATTGTACAGGGTTAGTACCAGGCACAGTGCTGAGGGCAGCACAGCAACCGGGGGGTCCCGGCCCGGCTCCACCGTTACCAGCGGCACCGCCTGCCAAAAGGACTTGACCATCCCCAAGTTTCAGTTTCCACATTTCTAAAATGAGGCCCGTAGTAATGTCCACCTCCTAGAGCCATCACAAGGATGGGGAGAGATAAAGCGTGCAAGCCACTGAGCGCGACGCCTGGCACACAGCTGGTGTTGAGTCTGCTTCAGCCAGTATTATACACATGCATTCACCTGAGTTCACCTGGTCACCAACCCCATGAGACATCTATTCCTAATATGCCCATTTTCCAGATGAGAACACAGTGGCTAAGAGAGGTTCAATAGCTGCCCGAGGGCCTGCGTGTTGGTAGTAACAACAGAACTGGGGTTCAATGCCGGTGTCTGGTTGTCCAGATCCTGGCTCTGCTCCATATTACGGCTGTCTGTGGAGCTGGAGCCCCCCGGGCCAGGAAGTCTTCAAGGAACAATGATGCAAGCAGCACTGTCCTGGGACGCCTGCAGGCAGCTGTCCCCGCTGCGGCAGGGGGAGGCCAGCGGCATCCTTAACACAAACAGCTGCCCAGTGGGTCCTCAACCTGCACATCCCAGCTCGCCATGAGTCATGCCAGTGACCTGGCCCCTGCTCATCTGCCACCCCGAGACCTTTCCTGTGTCTGCCCACCCGCACCCCCTCGTCCCCTTTCTCCTCTCACCTCCTCTTTGCCTTCCCACAGCTGTATTTCCCCTCTCCATTTTCCTCTCCCTCCTCTCTCTCTTCCTTCTAGGCAGCCTCATTTGGAATGGAACTAAATTATTCTGTGTTCGTGAAACAAGGCGTTAAAGTTTCCTGTTCTGAAGTTTTTAAAAGCAGATGAATTGAATTTTTAGGCCAGGCTTTTAAAAAGCCTCAAGCATCAGTGGCTTGGAGAGATAGAAGAATATTCTGTAAGGAAAGCCAATCTAGCAAAATGTTCATCGTAGATAGAGTCTAAGTGGTAAATAGATGGGTGTTCATTGCAAAATTCTCTCAAGTTTTCTGTGTGTTTCAGAATTTTCATGATGTTGGTGGGGTGGGGGGGAATCCAAGGCTTTCAATGAATTTTTGTTGTGAGGAGGGCTGAGACAATGGCCTCAATATAAAAAAAAGGTTTCTCATCAGTCCAGGCAGAGTGCATTCGGGCCTTCCCAGTGTCCGTCCCTCTTTCGGAAGGGAAATCACTGAGGGGCTCACCCAGGGCCCACAGTGGAGCGAGCCATCTCCAAACAAAGCCAGGCAGAGGCAGACATCGGGCTGTCTGCTTTTCAAGGAGTCTCCCCAAAAGCTTTCATCTCAGGGAAGAGAATGTGAGAACTGAGCTGACTTAAGTTGCTCAGGTCCCTTCATACCTATGGCTGAGAAACAGCCATAGGTCGGTAGCCTTCAGAGAATGCCATCATCCTGCTCACTCCTTATGTGTTGGTCCACATCACTCAGAATCACAGGCGGTGCCTCCAGCGGCAGGAGTCACGGAACCAGCCCAGTCCCTGGCACAGAAGGTCCTGCTGTGAAAGGTGACAGAGGCATATCTGGCAGGGCATATTTGGGGAGGCTCACAGTGTCCTTTCATTGCTGCTGCTACCCGATCTCAGTGATCAGTCGAGCTGCCGTCCGGATGCCTTTTCTGAGCTGCCCCTCCACGAACGGACTGTCTTCTGACTACAGTCCTATGGAGGACAGTCCAGCGGTAATAATGCCTCTCTGGCTGGGGGAGGGCAGGCCAGAGTCTCTGCTCCCTTCCTCCTTGACACACGTGACATACGAGAGCTCAGAGGGGCCTGCGCAGCAGTGCGACAAAAGGCACGAGCAGATTCAGTACGCTGACTGTCGGAGCTCCGGATCAGAAACGGCCTCACCAGTCACTACAGGAGACTGGTTGTACAAATCATGGCAGAGCCCTGCAACAGCTTTACAACCTCTTTTTCAAAAAGGGAGAGTGTGTTTAGGTATTGACAAGGAAGAATTTCCAAGCTGCATTGCTAAATAAAGATAAAAAGGAAGAGAGAGGGAACAGTGTGTATAGTGTGTGCCCGTTTGTGTGGTTTAAAATACATCTCTCTGTGGCTACAGATGCAAGACTATCTTTGGATGTACCAGAAAGAGGTTGACTCAGAAGGTGAGGGCAGGAGGGCAGGGGTAGGATGAAGACTTACTCACTAGACACAATACGCTTTTTCTGTTATTTGACTTTTGATTAGGTGTATGTTTTCTTTTCTTTTTTTATTTTTTACTTTGTTTTTGAGAGAGAGAGAGAGTGCTCGAGCAGGGGAGAGAGAAAATCCCAAGTAGGCTCCTCACCCAACATGAAGCCCGATGCAGGACTCGATCCCACGACCTTGGGATCATGACCTGAGCTGAGATCAAGAGTCAGACACTTAACCGACTGGGCCACTCAGGTGCCCCCATGTGTGTATTTTCTATTTAAAAAGACATACTTATGTCAAAAAAATAAAAACGAGACCAGATTCTCAAAGCAACAGCCTGGGGACTGTAGTATTCAAGGTGTCCAAGCTCCCTTTTCTCCCAGATACGTGAGTCCCAGTAATTAATTCAATCTCGGGCCTGGAGGAATAGAGACCAGCTTATGGCAGATAGTGAGGACCTGCTAGGGAGACCCCTCCCCCACAGCCTGAAGCAGGGTCTGTTTGGGAAGCTGCATTACCACCACTACCACCAGCGCCCAAGGGCACCATTTACAGCTCTCATTTCTGATTTCCAGGCAGCTGGTTTGATTAGAGGGGAGGAAAAGAGAGGGGGAAATGCAGCCAGGTTGGAGTTGTTTTGGTTTTTTTGTTTGTTTATTCATTTATTTTTTGAGAGAGAGAGAGAGAGAGAGAGGATAGAGAGAGAGAGAGAGAGAGAGAGACACAGAGTCCCAAGCAGGCTCTAGGCTCCAAGCTGTCAGCACAGAGCCCGAGGCAGGGCTCGAACTCACAGACCGTGAGGTGATGACCTGAGCCAAAGTTGAATGCTCAACAGCCTGAGCCACCCAGGGACCCCCAGGTTGGAGTTTAGAAAGGAATGTGTGGCCATGTCAGTCAGTGTGGGTGTTTCCAAGTGGGCCTCTGCCAAGATTTCCCGGGGGTTATGGAGCTGTGGTGTCTCGAATTCTGACTCCCGGGGACACTTAGACCCTAGCTTTTGATGGCAAGCTGTCTGGGCTTCCTCCCTGTCCTGGCTCTACCCTTGACTGGCTGTGGGACTTGGGACATAATAAAATTTCTAAGACTCCATTCTTTCTTCTTTTTCCTTTTTTTAATGTTTATTTATTATTGAGAGGCAGAGAAAGAGAGACAGAGTGAGAGCAGGGGAGGGGCAGAGAGAGAGAGGAGGACACAGAATCTGAGGCAGGCTCCAGGCTCTGAGCTGTCAGCAAAGAGTCTGACATGGGGCCCAAACCCACGAACCTCAAGATCATGACCTGAGCCCAAGTCAGACGCTTAACCAACTAAGCCACCCAGGAGCCCCTAACACTCAATTCTTTCATTCAGAAAGTAGGAGGGAACGTAAGGATGGGGAGAGAATAATTCTGCTAAAGATGACATGGGGTGGTTGTGAAAATTAAGCTTTCAGTGAATGCTGCCTAGTTTAGCAAGGTCATAGACTCTGGAGCCAGACTGTCCGGGTTTAAATAACTTTGGAAAAGTTATTCAACGTCTTTGACTCAGTTTATTCACCTGAAAAATGGACACAATAATGGTACCTATACAATAAGGATTTTATGAGATATACCTAACTTACCACCTATAAAATACTTAGCATAGCGCCCGGTCTATAGCAATTTTTGAGCTGGATAAGGTCTTAACCCAACCTTTTATTTTTAATAATGAGGAACTATGGTCCAGAGAGCAGAGAGGGACTTGCCCAAGAGTTGACTGTTTATTAGTGACACAGCCAGGAGTATAACCCAGTCTCCCAACCTCCAGTCTAGAATATTTTCCACTGTTTAGGCCAAAATGTTTTCTCATGTTCTGGTATAAAATTAGAAAGAAGTGAGGAAAAGCCTGTTTTGGATCAAATAAAACAATATCGGGTTCAGATTCAGTGTGTGGCCACAGCCCAGTTTCTTGACCTCTCTAAACCTACTCCTCCTTGGGAATAAGAGGAGGATAAAAATATGAGCCTCATAGTGGTGTTGTGGCAAGTGAGCTTTGACATGTAAAATGCCTGGCACAGGGCATTTCTTAATAAATGATAATAATATCAATGCCAGTTAACAACAGGTGCTAGTGTAATGAGGCTCACGAGTCCCACGTCTGTGAATAGATGGCTTTTACTCCTCACTCTTCCCAGGGCTTGCAACCTAACTGGATAAATCCCAGTGGGGATAATTATTAACGATACAGACTCATTTGGTAGCAATGATCTTTTAAAACAAATTGGAAATGCAAGAATAAGCTGTCTATTATCAGGGGTAGGGATGAGTTGGTATTAGGACTATGAAATATCCTAGTAAATAAGGTTGGTTTCTAAATTGGGTCATGATATTTCTGATCCAAAGTAAGTCTGGCATCAGCAGGAAAATGCAAATTAACACCACAATGAGAAACAACTCCACACGCGTCAGAAGGGCTAAACTCACACTTGCTAAATACGCACTGTTCGTAAGGATGGTCTGGAACCCACACACACTGCTGGAAGGAATGCAGAACGGTAAAACCACTTTGGAAACCAGTTTGGTAGTGACTTATAAAGTTACCCACAATCTTACTATATTAATTATCTATTGCTGTGTAGCAAATTGCCCCCAAATTTAGTGGTTTAAAATAGCGTGCATCTTTTTTTTTTTTTTTTTTTTTTTTTTTTAAAAAATCTCTCATAGTTTCTGTGGGTCAGAAATTGGCTCAGGGCACAGTCTGCTCCACCATGTCTGGGCATGGCTGGAAAACTAAAGGCTGGGGATGAGAGCGCCTGAGGGCTGGCCCACCCACATGTCTAGAGATGAGGTTGGCGTTGGCCAGGGGCTGTTGCCTGGAGTCCCCTCACGTGGCTCCTCTGCTTGGCGCAGGCTTTCTCAGTGCTGTGCCTGGGTTGGTTCCCAGTGCAAGCCTCCCAAGAGAGGAGACGGAGGAAGCGAGAGAGGGAGAAAGGGGAAGAGATAGAGAGGTAGAGAGAGAGAGAGAGAGAATACCTGAAAGGAGTTATCAAGAGAGTTATGAAGAGTTATCACGTCTTGGGGCGATTGGGTGGCTCAGTCAGTTAAGTGTCCAACTCTTGATTTCCACTCAGGTCATGATCTTGAGGTTTGTGAGTTTGAGCCTCACATCATGCTCTGAGCTGACAGCACGGAGCCTGCTTGGGATTCTCTATCTCCCTCTCTCTCTGCCGCCCCCCCCCCCACTTGTGCTCTCTCTTTCTCAAAAATAAACAAACATTAAAAAAAAGTTATCACGTCTTTCCCATTTTTAAACTCTCACAACGGCTTCAACCTGGTAAGTAACCTCATAATTAAGCGAGTGAATTTTTCAAACCAGGCGTGTTAACCTCTGTGGTGGTTAATTTTGTCAGTGTGTCCAGATGTGTGGCCATTATTCAGGATGTTTGTGTGAGGGTATTTTTGGATGAGCTTAACATTTAAGCCAGGGAACTAGAAGTAAAGCAGATTGCCCTTCATAATGTGGGTAGGACTCATGCAACCGGTTAAACAACTGAATAGAACAAAGACCGACCTCCCCTAGCAAGAGGGAAGTCCGCCAGCAGACAGCTTTCAGACTTGAACTACAATATTGACTCTTCCTGGGTCTCCAGAGTGTCCGTTCACCCTGCAGATTTTGGATCTGACACCCTTTATAACCACAGGAACCAATTTCTTGAAACAAATCTCTCTCTCTCCCCATAGGTTCTGTTTATCTAGAGATCCCTAATACAACCTGGTTTCGTAAATACCACCAAAACCATAGACTTCTTGTTTGGAAGTTTTTGTCTTGGTTCATAACTACAAATAGGATTTTCATTTAACGTATTTCCTGTGCCACTTCTTAATAATAGACAATGTACCCCTAATACCCAGCATTTACATAGTGGCTGTAAAGCTCATAGCAAGGTGGCAGTTCTCAGCGGTTTTTCGAGGAGGACGGGAACAGGAGCCATTACATGGCTCATCAGTTATCTGTTGCAAAGAAGCTGTGCTCATCAGCGCAGAAGTAAATCTTTCATTACTGGAAAATGTGAATCAACTCAAGTGAAACAGGGTTCTGTCAGCTTATAAAACTTAATTATGTTTCTAACTCCATAAATTCATCCAAGTAAAGACGTTTGAAAACACCTAACTTCCAGTTTGAACCGACAGAGAATTAATGGCAAGAATGCAAACGTACACAACACCTTAAAAAATTTCTGAATTTCTTAACTGTGTCCTTCCAGCACGAGCGTGAGCTTTACATTTTTGTGTCCACTCGGCATCAGAATCGCCCCATTTCCTCTCATATGACCAGCTGCAGAAAATTCTCGACTTTCAGAATAAGAACATTGCCCCCATCACCCCACCCCCACCAAACAAGAGAATATGGAGTGGGAGAAATCGGTGCGTGGCTTAAGTTTTTCACCCTTGTAGAGTTAAGAAAAACACTTCAGCATGAGGACAAAGCTCCCTTGTTTAAGAGCCTCCCCAGCTGCACTTCAACTAAATATATCCTGGGCAGAATGTTTTCATTTCTCCACCCCTCTCCTGGAGCCAATCACACGGTGACAAACAGCTCAGAGGCCCCCGGGGACTGGCATGGCGGAGGTGAGGCCTCGGTTACAGGCTTCACCTTCCTTTCCCGGGCTGGCCTGCTCTGTGGCCGCCCCGCTTCCCCCAGAGGCTGCAGGGAGCACAAGGCAGGCTCAGGGAGGCAGGGAGGAGGCCTGCAGGGGTTAACTCGGAGGCCTCTGCCTGGAATTCAGGCACCACCTGGGCTGACAGCATGAATGACTCATTGTTTCCCCTCTGAACAGTCTGAGGAGTGCTTCTCGGTTGTCAATAACCGAGGCAAAGTAAAATTGTTGCTTCCCTTTCAACATAACCAATTTTCTAAAACTGAATATAGAACTGGAAATCTGGAGAGTGTGTTTCTTCTGCAGCAACCGTAGCCAAGGTTACTGCTTTGAGTTGGTCTGCAGGGACAAAGGATTTAAATTTATGGTCTACAAACAGAAAGAGGCCTAAAGCCAGGGGTCCTTTCATTTACAGCTGTGTGACAGGTCCTATAACACAAAGCAAAGTTGGTTTAAACCTCTAGTCTGCCTAAACCTGTGCTCTGACAGGATTCAGTACTAGATTTGTATGACTCATGCATTGTATAAAGGGAAATTTTGACTGATCATTTCCCAGAGCCAAATTGAAGATGCACATGCACGGAAGCCCACAGATGAGTCTTCCGCACCCCTATTTCTAAAGTAGCACGTTAACAGTAATGCCCCACCTCGGATTGTCCTGTATGGCACCCTTCTTTGATGTCAGCGAGTTTTATGCTCCTTGGGAAACTGGATTGGTAGATTTTTCTGGACTGTGGGATCTCTTGCTTTCCGTAAGTATAAATTTAGCCCCAAAACTTGAGAGCCTGACTATACAGACATTGTACTACTTTTCTGCATTTGGGTCACACGCAACACATTTTGAACTCTTGTTTCCATGGTCCTTTCCATTTCCTTATCTACAGTTTAGGTATCTCCAGGAAAATGGTCAAAAGGAAGACATAGAAAGACAAGAAAAAAGTCCTGTGCAGATTTAGGATCTAGGCTCCAAGTCAAATCTGGGAGGTTAGCACACAGCAGAGGGTTTTCCTCATCAAATTAAGTAACGGCCCTGAATAGATTCCAAGTCAGTTTGACTTAGAATAAGGAAACGAACAGTTGGTGTTGAAGAAAAGGGAATATGCATGGGATGTGAAGATTAAATTGGGTGATTAATAAAATGGCAGAGATGCCGTCATTGTGATCACCATCAGTCAGTTTACATATCCTTCAAATCACCGCAGCAATAGGAGACTGGTTTGGTTTTGGCTGGTTTCCTGTGATATATACAGGGCTACTCCATACCATGGATGGAAACTCATGCAGATTCTGCATTGGAAAGAATCAAAATAACAAAAAATAATTGCCCTCTCTTTCAAACCAATGCTATAATTTGGCAAATTGAGTATCTTTCTTTGATTGTCAGTATCCTTTAAAAAAATTTTTTTTTAATGTTTATTCATTTTTGAGACAGAGAGAGAGAGAGAAAGAGATGGGAAAAAAACAAACAAACAAACCCTGACCTAAAAAGAAAAAGGAACGTGGCAGGCACACTCGAGATTCTTAGGTTAGCCCTTCTCCATTTGTCCGAAGGCCAGTCCTCCCTCCCCCATTTCCTTGGCTTGTTTGTCTCTCTCAGCCATGGGCACAAATGCGGAAGCTGTAAGATTATCAATTGCTCAGGGCTCAGATCTTTGGAGAAACTGTCTCTCCTGAGCTCATCAATGTAAATAAACCTCCGATCCTCCAAGATCTCCGCTCCAAGAGTGCCGCTTGGTTCTTCCGTCAGTGATTTAGCCTGGTTCCCCAACCGGGAAACCCAACCCCGCTGGCTCCTTGTTGCCACTGGTCTGGGACAATGGTGGGGTGGTGATGGAACGGGGAATCTCAGAGGAAAAGGGTGTTCCTGCCAGGTTGTTCGGCAGCTTCCAAACCCTATTGCCTCCGTCTGACCCCGCTCCGTCTTTCCACCGGACTCGAAGAGACTTAGCAGGTGAGGGCCTGGACCCGACGATGGAACTGGTAAGATACTATGCCCCAATTCAGTCAAGCCTGCCCATAGGGGTAGAAGGGGGACCTGATCACTCCTCGGAGACCTCAGAGGCCTCACAAGTAGGAATTCTGTGGGAGGGAATGTAATAACCTCTGGTGTGTATGTGAGTGTGAGTGTGCAACTCGGTCTGGCTTGCCTGCCGAGTTCGACTTTATGGCTCCACAGATGGGCACCCTTAAGGTCTCCAGAAGTCTACAGAGTCTGATTGGGCTCTCCTGCATCGTGATGAAAGGCATATGGTCCAGGGTGGCATGAGAAATAGGCTCCGACTGTAAGTCACAAAGCTGAGTTCACTACGGCTAAGCCTCAACAAAGCTCCTTCCGGACGCGGCCAGTCAAGCATCTGGTCTCCTCGTTTGAAGGGACCACCCTCCCTTTGTCTGTCTTCGCACCACCAGACATAGGGAGACTCAGAAATGGGATCAAAACAGAATAAGCCCACAGTCCTCTAGACTATGCTCAAAAATTTCAAAAAGGGGTTCTTAAATGATTATGGAATGAGGATAATGCCAGGAAAGTTAAGGACCCTACATGAGTTAGAATGGCCTACGTTCAGTGTAGGATGGCCCTTAGAAGGGACGTTAGATGTCCAAATAACCCAACGAGTCTAGCTGGTAGTCACCAGGGATCCAGGTCACCCTGACCAATTCCCACACATCTACTCTTAGCTGGAAATTGCCCAAACCCCCCCCCCCCCCGCCCCTTGGGTGCGATTCACCCATAGCAAACAGGGCCAGGCAAGGGTCCTAGCCACCTCATCCGAAAAACCAAAGACACAACAGAGGCTCAGCTCTCCTCTAGTGTTGGCCGATGACCCAGAGGACGATCCTGTCCTTCCCCCACCCTATGACCCACCAAGGCCTACAGCTCCCTGTAGCTGCCCAGGGACCTGACACCCATCCACCTTTCGGCTCTCCTCCTCCCCCCACTCTGCCCCCTGGGTGCTGAGGATTCACTCGCACCTGGGGGGGGGAGGGGGGGACAGACTACGCCCCCGACCTGGTCCTAGCGCCCTCCAGATGCCGGTACAGGAGATGCGGGAACCGAGAGGCAAAATGAAGACGGAGCAATCCAGCCCGGCTGTTCCATGACGTGTTATCAGCCTTTCTCCACCACTGACCTCCTCAACCGGAAACACGACACCCCGTCCTACTCTGAGAAACCACAGGCAATGGTGGATCTGATGGAGTCCCTCTTCCAGACTCAGCGGCCAACTTGGGAAGACTGCCAACAGCTATTCTGTACCCTGATTAACAGAGAAGAGAGGAGGGTGATGAAGGAGGCCCGGCGATACCTAGAGGAGCATGCCCCCGCGGGAATCATTGACCCTGTTGCCTGGGCTAGGGCGGCCGCTCCCAAAGAAAACCCAGCATGGGACTTCACCACGGACGACGGACAGGCCCACATCCGCTGATACCAGGAAACCCTCCTCTGGGGAATCCGAGCAGGGGCCAAGAAACCCATGAACATGACCAAGACATCATCAGTCACCCCACGACCAGGGGAGTCCCCTGGGGACTACTACGAAAGACTTTATGAAGCTCACCGGGTCTACACTCCATTCGACCCTGAGGCACAGGAAAGCCAACAAATGGTAAATCCCTCCTTTGTGGCTCAGGCCCCCCCAGACATCCCGAGGAAGCTTCAGAAACTAGAAGGCTTTGCTGGTACGAATATCACTCAGCTAACAGAGGTCGCCAAAAGGGTCTACGTAAACAGGGAGGTCACAGTCGAAAGGGAAGCTGAAAAGAAATTAAAAAAAAAGGTCACCCTCCTCACTGCTACCCTAAACGAAAAGGATAATACAAAGATGGGGGAGCCTCAACCACCAAAAGGGGGGAAGCCCAGAGCCCCCTTGGTGAAAGATCAATGTGCCTATTGTAAGGAAAAGGGACACTGGAAAAATGACTGCCCTAACCATAAGGGGACCCAAAAGCCTAGCTGATACAAGGAAGAACCCCAAGAAGGAGACCTCATCGGCCTCACAGAAATAGACTCAGACTGAGGGGGACCGGGCTCTCTCTCTTGGCCCCCACGAGCCCACGATCAGAACGAAAGTGGGGGACCAAACAGTGACTTTTATGGTTAACACTGGAGCTGAGCACTCAGTCGTCACTTCTCCAGTGGCCTCTTTCAGCCAAAGACTGCAACCATCCTTGGGGCTACTGAGACGTGGGCAGTACAACAGCCTTTCTGTCAGGCTCAACAATGTGAACTCTGGGGCCACAAGGTCTGACATGAGTTTCTCTACCTACCAGATTGCCCTATTCCCCTCCTGAGCTGAGATTTACTTTCCAAGCCTGGGGCTCGAATAACTTTTGAGCCCACGGGACACACCAGCCTCCGATTAAACCCAAAGCAGGAAGAGACCCTGATGTTAACAATCACCATGCCGAGAGAAGAATGGAGACTCTTCTGTGCCCAGACCCAACCCTGTAGCCCGCCAGAGTTTAGGCTTGCCTTCCCTTCTGTGTGGGCTGAAGGTAACCCACCTGGACTAGCCCGAAATCAGGCCCCTCTATCACTGTTGAACTCGTCCCGGAAGCCCAGCCTCAGAGGCAGAGGCAGTACCCACTTCCACAAGAAGCTAAGATGGTCATCCAAGAGCATCTGGTCAAACTGAAAGAGGCGGGTATCCTAGTTAAATGCCATTCAGCTCGGAATATCCCACTCTTGCCAGTCAAGAAGCCAGGAGGAAGATACTGACCAGTTCAAGACCTATGGGCCATCAACAACATAACTATTTCTCTGCATTCAGTGGTTCCGAACCCATACGTGCTCCTCAGCCAAATTCCAGGATCAGCCAGATGGTTCACTTGCCTGGATCTAAAAGGATGCCTTCTGTCTCAGCCTAGTTTCCCAGAGCTAACCACTGTTTGCTTTTGAATGGACTGAACCCAATACAGGACATCAAATGCAACTCACTTGGACCCACCTTCCACAAGGGTTCAAAACCTCACCAACCCTCTTCGGGGAGGCGCTGGCTGCAGACCTTGCCAACTTTCCAAGAGAAGCCACGAGATGCACCCTCCTCCAGTATGTAGATGACCTCCTCCTTGCCAGCGACACCCAAGAAAACTGCACAGGAGGCACAAAGGCCCTCCTGCAGCTCCTGTCAGACTCGGAGTACCGAGTCTCATGGAAGAAGGCACAGATCTACCAGCAGCAGGTCCCATACTGAGGTTTCCTCCTCACCCAGGGAAAGAGAGAACTAGGGCTGGAAAGGAAGAAGGTCATCATCTCTTTGCCACAGCCCCAAACAAAGAAGGGCCTGCAGGAATTCCTGGGAGGCTGCAGGATTATGCCACATCTGGATCCCTGGGTTCTCAGCAGTGGCAAGACCCCTCTATGATCTATTAGGGGGAACAGATCAAAAGCCCCCTGTGTGGACTGAGGAAGCAAGAACAGCCTTCACAGAAATAAAGATAGCTATAAGGCCGGCTCCATCTCTGGGCCTCCCAGACACAGAAAAGCCCTTCAATCTCTTTGTACATGAAAAAGACAAAATAGCACTCAGGGTACTCACTCAGACTGTAGGACCTTGGCCACAGCCAGGTGCATACCTGTCAAAGAAACTGGATCCTGTTGCCGCAGGGTGGCCACTATGTCTTAGGGCACTAGCGGCCACAGTCCTACTCATTAAGAAAGCAGACAAACTTACCCTGGGGCAAGGACTTAATGTCAAGGTCCCACACACAGTTATGTCCCTCATGAACACACAGGGGCACTGCTTCCTCTCCAACTCTTGGCTAACATGATACCAAGGGCTCCTCTGTGAAAACCCATGGGTCACCCTCGAAACAGTAAGGACATTAAACCCAGCAACTTTCCTCCCCACGGAAGAGGGGGAACCCGACCATGACTGTTCCAAAGTAACAGATGAGGTCTATGCTAGCTGCCCAGATCTACGGGATCAAGCTATAAAAAATCCGGAGCTCACCCTGTTTAATGACGGTAGGGGTTACTTACAGGAAGGTGCCCAAAAAGCAGGTTATGTAGTGACCACAACTACTGAAGTCTTAGAAGCCAAGACATTACCTGAAGGGTGGTCAGCACAACGAGCTGAACTATATGCCTTAGTCCGAGCTCTCACCCTCAGTGAAGGCAAACGAGCGAACATTTACACTGACTCTCGATATGCCTTTGTTACTGTACCTGTACATGGGGCCATCTATAAGGAAAGGGCGCTCCTTACTGCCACAGGGAAAGCTATCAAAAACAAGAAAGAAATACTAAAACTCCTTGACGCCATCTGGCTTCCAAAGGAAACAGCAATCCTCCACTTTAAGGGACACTGGAAGGTAGACTACCCCACAGCGTGGGGAAAGCGCCTGGTAGATGAAGCAACCAAGGCCACAGCCGGCAAAGACACAGATAGGCCTGCAAGGACCCTGATGTCTCCAGTGAAAGCCCGTCCACCCAGTTACATTGGAGAAGAAAGAAAATGGGCCGTGGCAGAAGGGGCCACCCTGACTGAGGAGGTATGATGGTTATGCCAGATGGATGTGTCTTCGTTCCATCAGCAACAGGGGGACACCTAGTCAAGGAGTATCACCAACTTGCTCATCTAGGAAAGACTGCATTAGAGGCCCTCCTCAAATAACACTACTACATCAGCCAATGGCCAGCGCTATGCAAAGCTACCAGTGAACAATGCATAATATGTGCTAAAAACAATGCTCAGTCTGCACCATGGCCCCCGCCAGGTGTCCAAAGAATAGGAGCTAACCCCCTTTGAAGGTCTAGAGATAGACTTCACAGACGCGCGGCCAAGCAAGGGGTTCAGATACCTCCTGGTGATAATGTGCACATACTCTGGATGGGTTGAAGCCTTCCCGACCAGGACGGAATGAAGCCAAGACTTGGCTAAAGTCCTCCTGCGGGAAATCGTGCCCCGGTTGGGCCTGCCCTTAACAAGTCACAGTGACAATGGGCCCGCATTTGTGGCGGATATTATGCAGACCTTGACTAAGTCTCTCAACATTACCTGGGGACTCCACACCGCTTACTGGCCCCAGAGCTCAGGAAAAGTAGAGCAGATGAATTGCACCCTCAGAGAAACCTTAGCAAGTTCCTGTCAAGAGACTAGCCTCCCGTGGCCAGATTTACTGCCCTTAGCTCTAGCATGCTTGCTGCACACCTGGGACATTAGGTTTCTCCCCCTTCGAGTTAATATATGGGTGGCCTCCCTCATGCCTGGGAAATCTTCCAGGAAACTTACATCAGGTTGGGGATAAAGGAATAAGTGAACAGCTTCAGGCACTGGAGACCACCTTAAATGAGTTACAAAGATATATTATAGAGAGAGCCCCAATTCTCCTAGGGTCCCTAGTACATCCCTTCTTGCTAAGAGGCTCAGTCTGGGTCAAGGACTGGAAAAAGAAACCTCTTAAACCACAGTGGACTGGGCCACACATTGTTATCTTAACCACCCTTACCGCCCTTAAGGTTTCAGGCATCACCCCATGGGTTTATCATTCCAGGGTCTCAAGAGAGCCAGTCCTGAGGAGTCTCTGACCTGGAGAGCTGACCCAGACCCAGTAGACCTGCTCAAACTAACCCTCTGGAAGACTCCAACTCCTGAGACCTTCAGCCCTGCTCCAGCCATGTCCCAGAAGCTGGCTGGTCTAAGCCTGGCCGAAGCCTGAGGATTCGACGGATTAATTGGACCATCCTTAACACCCCTGTTCAAGCAACTTTGTCAACCCCTGCCTCTTGCCTTGCTTCTTGCCATCGGACTAGCAGAGGTTGCCTCAACAGATTGGACATGGGTCAAAAAGCTTATGTTGGGTCTCACCTACCTCCTCTGGATGGGACGGCTATTATGTATTCCTTAGATCTTATGCTAACCTCTCTCACCCTCACAATTATTGCATACCCACAATGTCCTGAGGATTGTTATAAGATGGTAACAAGAGGAAAGTCAGAGAAAACAAAAGCATTCAGCTCCCTCACCTCAATAGAAAATGTTACAAGGCTGGGCGGGGGGGCGGGGCTTTGTTTGCCAGTCACAGGACGCTGGGTCACGTAAATTTTGGGCCACAGAGATTATCAAAACAGATGGACTCTGCAAAAACAAGGGCCTTACAAAAGGGAAGAAAGCCTGCTTTACTTACCTTCCCCTGTTGGGAATGTCAGATGGGGGAGGAATGCAGGATAAGGCCCTTCAAAAGGTTATAAAAAATACACAGGCCAAGCTGGTACAGCCATAAAGGCGACCACTCCAACACCCTACTGGGGCCTAAACCTCTCGGCCCTTAATCAAATGATTTCTGATTTCCCACTCTCTGGCGCTGGCCAACACCACCTACCAGGTCCTCCATGGCATAAACACCATCCAGATTTGCTGGATGCATTTGCCTCTCCCCTGGAAGGGCTTACTTAGCCACTCTTGTCCCCTGGGACTGGGAAGCTCCTGAAAATCTCACAACAAATGCTACTGTCTTAATTGGGCCCTTGGCTACAGGGGTCCTTCTCACAAATGCTGTTAATCTAACTTGGATACTCCCTGAGGATACAGACGGGACCTCCCTATGCAGGAAAAACCTAACCATAGATAAAAATGAAACCCTATGCTCACCTCCCGGGGTTTTCTGCCTATGCTCCAATTCAGCCTATCAATGCTTAGAGGCCAACTGGACTCAGATGCGCTAGTCTTCCTACACCCCCCACCCCCACCCCAGATATCTGTATACACTGAAGGCCAATTCCTGGCAGCCTTTAGCCCTAAGCCCCAGGCTAAACCAGGAGTCCGGCTACCTGTCCTAAGACAAATAGGAATTGCTACAGGGATAGGAACCGGGAGACGAGGCATAGACTCTTCTGTAGGACCATACCACAAGCTATCCCAGGAACTAAATGAGGATGTGGAGCGGGTCGCTGACTCCCTGGTGACCTTACAAAATCAAATAAGCTCCCTGGCAGCAGTAGCCCTCCAAAATAGGCGAGTCCTCAATCTCCTTACTGCAGGAAAGATAGGCACTTGCATCTTTCTAGGAGAGGAATGCTGTTATTTTGTAAACCAATTAGGAGTAATCAAAACTAAAGTCAGGGAACTGACAGAAAGAATTCAACGCAGACAACAAAAGGGTAACAGTCTTTGAAAAGGATGGGATTTTGCAAGTTGGACACCTTGCTCCCTGCCCTGGCAGGACCACTCCTTTCCATAACCTTGCTCGTAACCATTGGCCCACGCATCCTAAACACCCTGGCGTGCTTCATTGAAAAGACTGCCACATGCCAAACTGCAGCGTGTATTTCAGCCCTTCAAGGATATCAATCGATAAGACAGAAAGATGACGCCTACTAAAAGGAAGATTTTTAAAGGCATCAAAGTGGGCGAATGATGTGGGGGGAAAAACAAAACCCTGACCTAAAAAGAAAAAGGAATGTGGCAGGCACACTCGAGATTCTTAGGTTAGCCCTTCTCCATTTGTCCGAAGGCCAGTCCTCCCTCCCCCTCTTCCTTGGCTTGTTTGTCTCTCTCAGCCATGGGCACAAATGCGGAAGCTGTAAGATTATCAATTGCTCGGGGCTCAGATCTTTGGAGAAACGGTCTCCCCTGAGCCCATCAATGTAAATAAATCTCCGATCCTCCAAGATCTCTGCTCCAGGAGTGCCGCTTGGTTCTTCCGTCAGTGATCCAGCCTGGCTCTGTAACAGGGGAGGGGCAGAGAGAGAGGGAGACGCAAAATCTGAAGCAGGCTCCAGGCTCTGAGCTGTCAGCACAGAGCCCAACGCGAGGCTCAAACCCACACACCGAAAGATCATGCCCTGAGCCAAAGTCAGATGCTTAACCAATCGAGCCACCTAGGCAGCCGATTGGCAGTATCCTTAAAATAAAGCGAGGGATCAAAATACTTGTGCTGCTACCTTTGTTGAGGCTAACGAGAATCTGCAAAGATTCAATATTTCTCCGTTTTTGTAGACAGGACACAGTTATTACAGCATGCTTAGAGAAACAGCAATAATCAAAGCTTCAGTTTCTCACATCAAGCCACAAGTAAACGTGTAGTTCTCTGAATAAGCCTGTTTTTACATCACATACAAGGAATCTATTTGCCAACGAACTTCCTTAGCTCCTAAAGATTGTGTGGTCCTTGTGCCAACAACATAATCGAGCATGACTGTTGAAATATCTGGAGGACTGTGATCAGATGGGAGAATAAACAAACCCTACTACGTGCTCTGGATTTTCTAACACAGAACGAAATGTGAATTTCTGGGCAGCTTTCTAGGTGCGGAAAGAGGCAATTTATTTCCATTTTCTCAGCAGCAGAGCCACCTTACCCAAACCTTACAGTGTCTTTTCAAGAAATCACGGAGTCTTTTCAAGAAATCACAGGTCTCAGGACTCCAACTTTGCTTTTAGGTCCTTTCTATTGGGTGGTGGGTTCTTTTGGGTTTTCTCAAGTCCAAAAGAAACGCAACTTGCATAGCCGATTGTTTTTTCTCCAAGTGCATAGAAGTCTTTCACAACGAGTGTTAACAAATGTAAAATTCTCTAATGCACCCTTCTCCTTTAGACACCCCTCCCCAATTGCTGTATAGCCTTCACTTGTTTTTAAGTGGGCCTAACAGGAACACTGGAGGTTCTTAAAGACAGCATATGTCAGAATTAAGGCTTTTCCTAACAGAGCCCACTACCAACCACTGCCCAGTAGCTCCACACATTTGAAAAGGACAGGTACGGCCAGGCAAGACAATAACTTAATGGCTTTTAAATCCAGGCAAGGAAAAGGAGACAGGTGACTTGAGCTTCATTTTATGATGTCACAGCACGTTCAGGGCAGAAAGGAGTACTTTGCATTTTATCATTCCAACTTAATAATGCCATTAAAGGACAGCAAACACTCAAGGTGTTCAGAAAGATCCCCTACTCCCTTTAAACCAGATAGGATGCCCGTTCAAACAATGTAAATCTAAGCTATGACAATTTAGGAGGAAATGATGATTAAAAATCCTCCCTTGAAAATAAAAGCTCTATTAAGCAATGTTTGAAACTTCTTAAGTAAGGTTTTGTTATCTTGATCAGTTTTACGTGACACAGAACATCAATATTCTTTGTACGCACATCACATCGGTGATTCTTATCTCACTGGTGTTTAGAGAGAAAAGTTAGTATTTATTTAGATGCTCCTTGTGATATGTAAACACAGATTGCAACAGGACTAACAATTTGCTCTTATTAGGAAATTTTACAGAATAGTTATCAGTTCTATCCATCAAACATTATCTATTTTAAAGTGCTGTGATTAAGCTTCTGAAAACCAGTTACCTGAATGAAGTGAACTTTTTTGTTGTGCGCATTCTATGCCTGTGGAGTCATCAAGAAGAGAGGGCATATGTATGAATCTACCTCACTGGGTTTTGCTAAATTGCTATCGGAATCTGAGTATCACATGCATGCTCGACCAATCTGCCGCAGATGTCAGAAGAGGTAGATGTTCAGGGAGAAACTGAAGGACTGGATAATGGTAGTAAATTGGAAAGTCTGTTTAAGTAGCTGAATTAAAAAGTTTGGAATCCTAACCATCTGCTGAACTTATTTTTCTTTTCTCTTTTCTTCCCTCCCTTCTTCAAATAGCTTTTGAGTATCTATGTATGGGTCAAAAACTCAAATATCCGTAGTGGCCAGGAACAAATGTAAATAAGCAAAGCAGGTGGATTTTAAGAAAAATTGAGACAGACATATTTTATGTGTCTAATCAACACAGAGACAACTCTTCTCTCCCACCACGAAATGGGCTCTCTCCCACTATCCTCAGAAGATGCTTTAGTCTTGCTGCCTCTCTTTTGGTACTGAGAAGTATTTTACTCTAAGAAAAATATCAGTGCACACTCACTATAAATGATACCTCATACTTGGCTTCAGTGGGAAAACGATAGGGAGTGGCAAAGGCTGAGGCAGAGTGGAGAGCTCCTGTCCTGTCTAAAGTGGCGGTCTCTGGGTCCGTGGCTCTTGATTTCAGCTCAGGTCATGATCTCAGGGTTCCTAAGATAGAGTCCTTTGTCAGTCTCTGTGTCGACAGCGTGGAGCCTGCTTGGGATTCTCTCCCTCTCTCTCTCTCTCTCTGCCCCTCTCCCACTCATGCTCTCTGTCT
>NW_026057582.1:131698082-131716559 GCF_023721935.1 Panthera uncia
CCTCTCTCTCTCTCTCTCTGCCCCTCTCCCACTCATGCTCTCTGTCTCTTAAAATAAATAAACGTCAAAAGATAAATCAATAAAGTGGCCAGTATCTTTACCAGGTACCTGGTGGAGCAGACCCAGGATGGCCACATCTTAATTTTAAAGAGACGTCAAAGACCCTGGTTTGTAGGTAAATCCAGATTTTAAAATGTGATCTGGAATTTTTAAAAAACAAATTTTAAAAAGAGTTAAGCAAAATAGTTTGGTGGTCTGGATGAAGCCTGTGATTCACCAGTTTGAGCGTCAGGCACCCTGCTGTGAGGTGTTGGGAATTCAAAGCCTTTTTTTTTTTTTTTTTTTAGAAAGATCTTGGATCTTGGGGTGCTTCAGTGGCTCAGTTGGTTAAGCATCCGACTTCAGCTCACGTCATGATCTCATGATTTGTGAGTTCGAGCCCTGTGTCAGGTTCTGTGCGGACAGCTCAGAGCCTGGAGTCTGCTTAGGATTCTGGGTCTCCCTTTCTGCCCCTCCCCTGCTCTCTCTCAGAAATAAACCTTGAAATTTTTTTTAATTAAAAAAAAAAAAAGAAAGACCTTCAATCTCAAGAAGTTTATGGACTAATACATTTAACATGACTAGGCACCCATGTCTATGTGTGCCCAGGGGAGACCAAGTCAGATGCAGGTTAGTGGGCAGGGAGGCTGGTCAGGAAATGATTCCAGAAAGTAGGTATGCTGAGCTGTCTTGCTAGTTGAGTGACACAAGCAGAAACGTAGAGGAAGGAGGTCCAGTGTCAGGTATCACCCTATGCTAAGGCAGGGAGGCCACAAGCAACCTGAGCCTTTTGTTAAAGAAGCTGAGGTCAGGCAGAGGAGGCTTAAGAGGTTGGGGGAGGGGGAGGTCCTCCCCGTCAGACATGTCCAAGGCTGTGCAATGAAGAGGGAAGACAGAAGAGTTAAGACTGAACTCAAAAGTACATGAAAGCCAGTTGTTTGTTTGGCAGGTCTTAGACACATTTTCATGGTCTAGTGCAGCACGCAAATTCACTCAGCATCTGCTGGAAATTAGATGTAATTTCAAAGTAACCAGGAAGTAAGAATTCGAATTAAAATAGAAAACCTAACCCTCAGCATTAGGTAATATGCTTCTCCTGGCTTCCTACTTTTTAACTCATTATTATGTCTGTGTGAAAAGGTGGGCTGGTGAGGTGAAAATTTGAATCCAAGTAGATTCCTTGATTGGAAGAGCTGACCTGAGTGGTCTCTGTATCTCGTGTCAGGGTAAATATAAATCTAAAGAAATAAATTTCCCTAGTACAGAAGGGGGTCTCTAAAGTCAAACATTTACTTTAGAAAATTTGTGATTGTAAATTCTCTGCCCCTTTGAGAGGCATGTAAACCTTTTTAAAAGCTAAATAAGCCTCTTGCCCTTTTTACAACCCGGGAATGACCTGGGAGCCATCTCTTTGAAATGTAATCACCAAGGAAGAGAGCATCCCTATTTCTGTGGGAGGGTAGGAGTCTAACTCAGGTTCCCTGTTCCAAGTTACAAACCTACCTCCTGTGATAAAGGTGTAAGTTTACTTTTTCCTTTGGATAATGCGAATTAGCTAATAGCGATTTCCAGCTACCAATTGCCAAGGTGAGTTCAAGATGAACTCTGTATGACAAATGGTGCCAAGTCCTCTTACTTAAAACTAGTTATTCTGAGAACAGGTATGTGATAGGGTGTATCTGCTTAGCTGTGCAAAAGGGTGAAATTTCTTTCTGTCCTTCCAACCTCTCAATGGATTGATGTGATGCACGTCCTATTTCGGTTTAATGCTTTCTCTATTCAGTGATGAAACTGTTGTCTTTCTCTTCTACTTATGCAAAGATTTCTTCGTGTTGGCAGAAGATTTTGTTTTTAATTTTATTTGCCCAACACCTGCCACCAAGGTTAGTTGAATTTGTGTCTTCCAGCTCGGGGTCTGGTAAGCGTCTAAATGCCCTGACTGATACAAGTGTGAAAAGTCTATTCACAACAAAGAGGAACATTATTTCAGGGAAAGAGACTTACACGCTCGTCCCCCAAAAGTGCTGCAATTAGAAGACATCATGGACTCCCTGCTGTGTTTTCGGAGGCAGCATGTGGCACAGCGGCAGCCTGGCGCAGGCTCTCCTTAGACTGCCTGGGCTGGACTCCGTTTCCCTCATTTACTAGCTGCGATGCTTCCGGCAACTACTCGACCTCCTGGTGCCTTAGTTTCCCTACCTGTAAAACAGGAGAGAAAAGCTATCTCGTAGTACCCGCCTCTTAGCACAGTGCTTGGCTAGTAAAAAAGCCTCAAAAATTAATTAGGATTATTTAGCAACATTATTCCAAGATTTGTTATAGACAGAAACGCCTCTGGGACGTAAAGATGAATAAAACATAATTCCTATCCCAGAGGTATTTACCATCTTAGAATAATGATAATGGTACCATGAGATTAATCTGGGTTTAACCTAACCGTTCAGGAAAAAGAAAAACAGAAAAATCAACAGGTATTCTTAAAGGAGAGCGGATACGGCCAGGGGGAATTACCCTGATTGAGCTCCATTTAATTATATGGTCTTTAACATGGGGCGTCATAGACCGGTTTAAATTTGAAAACACTTCTTCCTGAGCTAGCGTAACAGGAAAAAACAGAATTCTTATCAAAAGAAACGAACGTATCCCCAACTTTGAAGCCAAAAGACTAGGAGACCACGGCTCACACACCCTGAGGCGATCCCCGATTTTTCTCCCATCCAGACAACCTCAACAGAGAGGACTTTTGTAAAGTTCTAATTGTAAATAAAAATTGACAACAGACACTCTTAAGGCCAGTCGTACAATTCTCGCTTTCCGCTAAGCTTAAGGGTGTTCAATTGGCTTTGTTCCGTGCGTATTAAAACAGAACTCGGAGACCATCTTGGAAACAAAAGGGCTTTGGGGGTCGGGGGTAGAGGAGGCGGTATCCTGGCAACGGGAGGCGCGCGTTGCGCCGCGCAGCCGCACTCCGTCGCACCCGGCCCCCTGCCGCGTGGGCTGGGCTGTCCCGGCCGTGGAAAATTACCGCGGCTGCTCTTAAAGGCACCAGCTCATTTCGTACCCGAAGCCCCTGCGCTAGTGGCCCTTGTAAGCTAAGATGTGGAGTCTCCATTTTATCTTCCTAGAGGAAATAAATTCATTTCGCGGTCTATAGGACTAAATCTATAATTAGGCAAATAATATCGAAATGAATAAGCTTCCATATAACCAGGAAAAGGGGGGAAAACCCCAAACACCTGAAATATCGGCTCTGGTGCAAAGAGAGCCACTAAACACACGAGAACGGGAAGAAAGGAACAACTTTAGGGAAAAAGTTACATAGACTATGCAACAAGTTGAAAAATGATTCGGCTCTGAAGCAAAGTAAACCTATTTTTGACAGATGGATTGACAGATTAGAACACACTAAACCTTACAAAAAACAAGATAAACGTGTTTAAGAGGCAACAGGATGGGTTCAACCTGCATCAAAAAATTATCCTCTCTTTATAGATCAGTTTTTGCAGTAGAATAAATAATCTATGAGATTTTTCCTGGTTCTTAGTCGTCAAAGAACTTTCTTCATGTTCGAAACTCCTTTGATGTACAAGTTATGGGATAGGTTTATTGCTGTCTTACTTCTCTGAAAGAACAAATAAATAACCTAATTCTCCTGGTTTTTGCAAGGTAAACATCTAGGATATATTCTACTACGCTCCGTGGCTCTAAATTTATTCCCCTTACCAAGCTATATTTACTAGAAGCCATCCTGGAAACATCAGGGTGAAAAAGAAATATTGGCCTTCCCCAAGTAAAGCTCTTGACGTATTGAATCTCTGTTCAATCCGTTTTAAAATATGAAAGATGGTCCTTTATTCTGTTCCTCCTCTGTTGGTTTGCTGGGTAGTAGTTGTCTTTTCCTTTGTAAACTATCGGGCATACCCATTCACTCTTGTACCCAGACTCTGTGTCAGAATGGATCCTTGTGAAATGTGAAGGTGATGTTCCAGGCTTGTCGTGGCCCTGGCAAATGGATTTTCCACTCCAGGACTGAGCCATTTTCCTTATGCTTTTTTGCCTTATTAAGTCACATTATGTCGCCACCCCAAGCCCTTTTTAAAATGTCCCTTTTTCCCCTCCTAATGTAAATTCTGTCACATTCCAATCACCACTTCTTAGTAATTTGATGGACGTTTATGTTTTTTTTCAGAACTCACAGCTGTGATATTTGAGCACTAAGGATTTTTTTTTTTTTTTTTTTTTTTTTTTGTGCGAGTTTAGACGCATAGGACAACGTTTAGCCTGTAAGTTTCAAGTTGGGATGTTAAAGAAGAGAGGACACTTGTGACATTATCTTACTTTGTAGAGCCACAGGGAAAGCTAATTACATGTAACAAAAAGGTGTGTGGTGTAGAGTTGTCAGTCGCTCCTAAGCTGTAGGGGAATGTGCTTTAATGTCAGGGGAAATGTTCCTTTGAAACAAAAATATGTGCAGGCGCTGCTCGTGTCTACATTTTTGGCCTACGAGATTTACCAGGGCTAAGAGACTGAAATCTGAAAATGCCCATGTCAGATGAGATGCTTTTTCTAATTCTTTACGGAGTCTTGCCGTGGAAAGCCTGGTCTGTAATAATACTTCACGGCTGCTGAGCTGGCCAGTGAAGGTGCTAGTGCTTGGTAGTGTGGCTTCTACCCTTCCTCCACAGCGAAGTGGCGTTTTACAACCTGAACAGCTTTTGGAGGAGGTTGATAAAGGTTTCTAACCTCGGAGGGCAGCCCTGATGCCTCCTGTGGGCAGCCTACGGTGCTGGGACATAATCTCCGTTTCGAGATGGAAAGAAGACATACAGAAAGTTCAAATGGAAAGAGTCACATGGATTTTCCCTCTCAGATCCAATTCTGCAATTAAGTGGCTAAGAGTCTAAATTACTATAAATTAGAATCTAACTCTGATGGTTTAAAATGAAGGAGTTTTGGAAGGAAGCAAAGTTTTTAAATATGTAAAAAGAAAAATGAGTAAGCCAAGTTGGGAGATGTGGGTCGTTTATTTAACAAAGATGGTAAGACTGCATAGTTCGCACAATCCTCAAAGAAGAATCACCCAGGTCTGAACACAGGAAGACAGGGTTTGGGAATTCGGCCTTTGTGGTAGGGTTGCCAGATAAAATACAGAATATCCAGTCACATTTGGATTTCTGATAAACAATGAATAATTTTTTTTTAGAAGTAATACTGGGGACATAATTACACTAAAACTATTGTTGTTTCCTGAAAATTAAAATTTGACTGGGCAACTTGCATTTTTATTTGTTAAATCTGGCAATCTTACTTTTTTTAAAATTAATTTATTTATTTTGAGAGAGAGAGCGTGAGTGGGGGAGAGGCAGAGAAAGAGAGAATCCCAAGCAAGCTCCACACTGTCAGCACAGAGCCTGATGTGGGGCTCAAACTTACTAAACCGTGAGATCACAACCTGAGCCGAAAAGCAAGAGTTGGATGCTTAACTGACTGAGCCACCCAGGTGCCCCTGGAAATCCTACTTTAAGGGACCTAAAAAGGACACATTTAATTAGGTTTCTCCATCTGCATTAGAGTGGTAACGACCACTGAAAGCTCCCGGTTCAAAATGCCAGGCTGAGGTGTGAAATATGACACACAGCATACAACTATGTTACCACAAATAAGTAACAGATGGCTATCACATGCAGCCCATCAAAATATCACGAGCACTTACTATTACCTTGTTCATTCATCCATTCATGCAACAATTATTTTTTGAGTCCTTCGGTGCATCAGGCATAAATTCCAGGACCAGTAAGATAAGCAAAAGTAAAAATCCCTGTCTTAGAAGAGTCCTTATTTTTGTCAAGTGAACTAACATGGGAACTGATAATTGCAGTCAATGACTAGTGATCCCAAGTTTGATAGAGAGTCATGAGAACATCAAGTTTATCCGACTAAAGCAGAGGAAAAACAGCCAGGTTTCAAAGGGGAAATTCTTTTGGAAGACGGCTGGGCTCACCACTGTATCACCAACCCGAAAGAGGAAGGGACTTTGAAAGAGACTGAGCCAGGAAAGTAGGAAAGGACATTAGTAGAGGAATCTGCTTGTGCAAAGGCAAGAAGTGGGAAGAGACTGGATTAAAAAAAAAAAAAAATCAAACACAACAGGACAAACCAACAATGGAAAAAACCGTGAGAATCAGGTGTAGCTGGAACTACGGAGAGGGTTTGCTGAGAAAATCTGATAATATAGGGTGGGGCCAGATTATTAAGGTGAGTCTACAAGAGCTCAAACTCTCCTTTGGACAACCAGAATAGGATCAGGACAGTGGTGGGAGAGACCCGTTGCTAGACTTTTTCAATTCACTCCAAAAAAAAAAAAAAAAAAAAAAGTGTGTGTGCATGTGTATCATCTGGGCCTGGATCTTTGGAACCTAAAAACGAATACAATATTGTGGTGCCTGGGTGGCTCAGTCGGTTAAGCATCTGACTTCCAGCTTAGGTCGTGATCTCTCGGTTCATGAGTTCAAGCCTCACATCGGGCTCTGTGCTGACAGTGCAGAGCCTGCTTGGGATTCTCTCTCTTTCCCTCTCACTCTCTCTCAAAATAAATAAATAAACTTAAAAAAATGAATACAATATCAATCCTACCTTCTATATGCTCTTGGTTTTCTAGGGAATCCAGTCTCTTAGGCAGTTACATTCAATACAATGGGGTGAACTACATTCAAAACACCTGGGCAAATCAGGAAGTAGGAAGGAAGGAGAAATTGGCTGGGAAGGGAGGGAGTGGGCCAGCCAAGGCTTCCCAAAAGAACAGATGCTTGGAATTAAGGTATTTTTTTAATTTAAAGAAAATGTAATATTTTATAGAAATAGTCATTTTCCCAATGGAACAAAAAAAAATATACAGTGAAAAGAAAATCTTTCCTCACCCAGACCCTTGACTGCCCATCAGAGGCAACAACCACAATTACATTAATATAAATGTAATGTAAATATACCAGCCCTCTCTCTTCTTTTTAGATAAGTGGAGGTGTCTTCTACTCAGCTTCTTATATCTCGATTTTTTTAAATGTAACAATATATTTTGGAAATCAGTACTTGTGGATCTACTCACTTCTTTTTTATAGCCCTGTATTTCATTATAAGGATAAATCATAATTTTTATACCAGTGGTCTACAGGACATGTAGGATTTTACAATATTTTGTTTTGCTATCACAAATAGTATTTTTATATATTCTTTTTTTTTTCCACATGTGTGAGGCTACCTTTGGATGTATTCCTAGAAATAGAATTCCTGGATCCACAGGTTGATGCATTTAAATGTTGACGGTTATTATAAACATTGCCCTTCTAAGGAGTTACATTGATTTATACTTTCATCCTCAGGATATTAAGGTTTGAGTTTTGATGAATGAGTAGGAGTTTGCCAGGCAGATAAAAGAGCTAAGGGCATATTTAAAGAGTGACACAAGGGACAGCAAGCTGCTCAGGGCACTAGGCAGGACGGCTGCAGACTGGTTAGGAAGCAATTGGTCAAAGGAGAATGAGGAACAGAGTGCAGGTAGGAGGTGGATTAAAGTAGAAGGATTAATAATCCGTGCCTTCTGCTAAGAGCTTATTTGTGCCAGGCACTGTGCTAAGCGCCATGTACTGCCCATCATTTACTTCTCACCACAAAGAAATAGAGAGCTCCAATTTACAGGGATGGAAGCTGAGGCTCAGAGATGTTACCCTGCTCAAGGTCACAGTTTGTAAATTCCACAGAACTAGAACCCAAATCCAGCTAAGCCATTAACCACTGCTCCATGGAGCCTTGAGAGAATGAGAACTTTAGAGCTATCTGATATGGGGGAGAGGAGATTTGGGGAGACTAGAAGGTAATAATGCATTAACAAAGCCCTGGCTCTGGTGGAACATGCCCACAACTTGCCAGTACAGCAGTGTAGACTTTAGGGCCTAAAGTCTAGGACAAGAGACAACCTAGATTCCCTCTATTATTTCTGGCAGGGCTGACTAGAGGGGCTAGTTTACCAGACCTCTGCCTTTCATTGCTGAGCACTAACTGTACCTGAGAGTGAAATCTGGATGTTTTCAAGATTAAAGAATATTAAATAACTTTAAGTATTACAAAAATATATTTATTCTCCTTCTCCTCCTTCTTCCTACTCCCAGCCCCCTTCTTCGTTTATATCAGTAGCAGATTTTAAACTTCAATTCCATCGCTTCTCGGCCTTTTGGCTAAGATCAAGTGTAAACTTCAATTCCAAGGAGACAGGTTTCTAAGAGCTATAGAGCTCTCAAAAGCTGCTCAAAGTCCATGGTCCCTTAAAAGAACTAAAATGTAAAATATTCATCCATTTGCTGTCTTGGGTATCATCTATGAAACACAAATGATAAAATGAAAAAAATCTAGAGCTGTTTTTTTTTTAATTTTTTTTTTTTAACGTTTATTTATTTTTGAGACAGAGAGAGACAGAGCATGAGCAGGGGAGGGTCAGAGAGAGAGGGAGACACAGAATCTGAAACAGGCTCCAGGCTCTGAGCTGTCATCACAGAGCCCGACGCGGGGCTCGTACTCACGGACCGTGAGATCATGACCTGAGCTGAAGTCGGACGCTTAACCGACCGAGCCACCCAGGCGCCCCTAGAGCTGTTTTTAAAAGGATTGGAGTGAAGGATTCTCTTACAACAGGTTTTAATTTCAGATACACAGCGCTGGTAGAACCAAAAAAAAAAAAAAAAAAAATCTTCACATTTATTACTGTTTGTCTGCAGAATCAGACTATTGAGTAGCTGGTCTCAAAAGACAATAGTCCTTAAGTAGAGATAAGCCTCTGCACTGGGGTACTGTCACCAAAAGGAAGACTTCTAGAATAATAATGATTGCCACGTATGGTAGCTCTTCAAGTCTCAAATGTTTGAATATTCTTAAACTGTTATTTATTCTAGGGCAATGGATCTTATTCCAAGTTTAGTAATTAGGATTTCATTTAAAGAGAGACTAGGGTTGTTTAATTTATTTATTTTTTGAGACGGGTTGTTTAAAGTATAGGGATGAATAGAACCGATATTGCCCCAGGAAAGAGCATCACATTCTCTGAGATAATTCTGAGATGATCACAGAATGGCTGCTGATTGATATGTATCCTTTATGCATACATTTGTCTAATTCCTTTTTACTTCTCAGTATTCTCTAAAGGATTTTTAGAGAGAAGAATGTGGCAAACAGGTTAATTTTGGAAGAATGGTCTACACAGAATAGTTTCCTTTTATTTTTTTATAAAGTTTATTTATTTTGAGAGAGAGGGTGTGCACATGCACGTGGGGAAGAGGCAGAGACAGACAGAGAGAGAATCCCAAGTAGGCACCACACTCGGCCCACAGAGCCGGACATGGGGCTCTCAGGAACCGTGAGATCATGACCTGAGCCAGAATCAAGAGTTGGACGCTTAACCCACTGAGCCACCCAAGCAGCCCCAGAATGGTTTCCTGGTAAGGAGTATCCCAGTATCATCACAGTGATCTACAGAAACCTTAGAACTACTGGGCTTGGTCATTTTGCTTCCAACAGAGGTGTTTTTCCTGTCCCCATGGTTAAAGGTCTAGCAGTATAGCCACAACAAAACCACTGGAAACAATAAAATATATGATGGTTAGAGGCCTTTCAACTAAAACCTCATATTCCCTTAGTTCATTTATTCTATAACAAGAACTACAAAGTTGATATACTTGCCTCACACTGGAAAGAAAACTTCAGCAATTAATTTCTTTTTGTGTCACATTTATACATAGAAATGAAGTAGTTCCAAGAAAAAGAGGTCTCTGTATTTTTAACAGTGAAAGGATGCCTTTTAAATGTTTAACCTAAACACTCATGTCTGGTACATATTTGACATGCATCCGTATCAAAAGCAATGTGCCAAGAATAAATGATTTATAATCAAAACAAATAAATTAAGAAGAGAGCAATGAAAGCACAAGAGATGGGATTTGACCTTAGGTGGCAGGCTGATGCACAGTAATTAGAAGGCTCAAGATGGAATGCTATTAACTCCATAGTTTGGGGAGGCAATATGTACCAACTAATCTTAAAAGCTCAGATTCATTGTAAACCTTATTTCTCAAAATCTGAAAAGCTTTTTGCACATAAGTATTCGTGTCAATATTACTTACAAGAGCAAAAATTGGCAAACAAATTCGGTGTTCAATAGTAAGTAGTTAATGGTTAATTCATTTGATAGAATATTACGCAGGCTCTAAAAATCATTAACATTCTAATTCGACCTAAGAAAATGTACATTATACGTGGCTAAATACAAACCACGAGTTGCAAAACTAGGGATGGGATTACTTTAAGACAAACCATTCGTTTAACAGTGGTTATACTTTGATAGTGGCATTCTGGGTGATTTTCTTTGTATTTTTCTGTACTTTTCCTGTTTTCTATTGAGCATAATTTATTTTAGTAATATAAACTAAAGCAATATATATTTAAAAGGTACCAAATTGTACACACAACATAATCCCCCCAAAACAAACTTAAAATGCCTTGAATAAGTGTCTCTGAATTATTGGAGTGCAGATTCTTTTAGTTTTCTTCTAAATTTTTTTTTGTTAAAAAAAAATCAAATTTGCTATAACATTTCATTCTAAAATTTAAAGTCCATTTTCTCCTTTTAACAGGAGGGCAGTGCTAATGAAATTCTTGAGGCAAACAACTTAAGGCCTGAGGATACTAATTCTTGTGCTCAGTGCTTTTTGCAGAAAAAAAGTTGCCCAAGATCTGAATCATGTGTACAAAAGGAGACAAAATGGGGGTAATCACTGCAAAATACAAAGACTAAATGGGGCAGGCCTCTTTTGACCACATGCTTGCATTCTTTTCCCAGGCTGAAGGGAGAGAGGGTCCTTACCCCTTCAGGTGAAAGAATCCTTTGGAAACAGTCCAGCCCTTTTTTGCAAAATGATGGCCGCATCTGTATTGAAACCTTGTAAGGCATGGATACAAAAAGCAGGAGATGAAGGGAAATTCTTTCAAACCTTTGCTGGGGTCAGAAATCTGCACTTAAGCCTTAAGATAAAGGCCTCGAGCTTTCTTTTTCCCCTCTTGACCACATTATGCCGTTTCTAGTCTGTCACTTAATAGCGACGCAGTTTTGGCCACAGCATAAGTGTTAAAAACCCCACCAGACCGAGAAAACCATAAGGGCTCCTTCGAAAACAAAGTAATATCTTCCCTGAGCTTTGTCACTGTAGCGTGCCCTCATTCAGGCCCTTCGTACATTCAGAAATTTTTACTAATTAAACCTCCCAAATCTATGGGAGGCAAGTTTTATTATTTAAAAACAAACAACCCCGCCCTCCTCCCCCAAACAGTCTCATTTCGGAGACTGGCTAAATGACCTCACAAATTACCAAGAATGAGCATCTCAAAGCAAGAGGACAAATTTATCAACCCGGCACCCGCCAAACCGTCACAATATTTCACAGACTTACTAAATGATCTCACAGATTTCCAAGAATGAGAGCATCTAAACGCAAATAAGGGGATAAACTTATAAATAAAACTAAGGACAAACATCTCCTTTATTCTAAATATACCATCACAAGCAGCATGTCTTGTGTTAACCATTTTTACCCACACTGGCTCTTTTGCGTCTCAATCTCATGTAAAATAAAACGACGAGGAAGGAATATCGAGCCGGGGCAACTGTCCAGAAAGAGGCTGAATGGCTGGGTCTTCCAGCTCCAGATCCACGCACAAGGGGAAGCTGCAGGCTTTTCTCTAAAAGCCAAGAACTAAGCGACTTCAACTTCTTTATTTCCTGCAGTAATACACAACCACCCACATCTACATTTCTTTCTGAAAACATGACCAAGGTGGATGATAGAGAACAACAGGGCTTCGGCTTCTGCCACACATTCGGGGTGCAGGGCAGCTCCCGCGTGCACACTGGGCACACTCATTCACACCACACTGGGACAGGGCGGGGAGGCCACTTTAAAGCCTAGAGCCCCGAGGGTTCCCCCCCCCCCACCCCCAACAGGAGGGAGGCAGTTCTAACTCTGAACAAAGGCAGGAAACGGGCAATCAAAACTGCAGGAAAGAGAGGAGGGACTGCATTTCGAGCCAACTAGGACTCGTCCAGCTGGATCTGCCGCCCCTAACCTCGCCCTCAGGAAGAAAACGCCCCGAGAAAGGCGTTTCTGCTGTCCTAGTTTGTAGAGAGCAGCAAACGCAGGGCCAGAAAAAAAAAAAAAAGCCCAACAAGCCCAAAAGCAAAAAGCCAAAACACCCACAAAAAACAACCGGGACTGTGACTGCGAAGCAGGTCGGCGACTGCAAGCGAATGCGCCGCAGTGACCTTGCGGGGAGGGCCGGGCCTGACAGCCTAGCGCGGCTATTCGTCCCCCAGCGCAGAACAGACACAGCCGACGCAGCCGGACAAAGGGACAGAACACTTCTCCGCGCCCTACTCCACACGTCTGCTCTGTTTCACGAACGCCAATGCCCTTTAAGGGACCCGACAGCTCAGGGGCGCCCGGTGGGCCCCGCCCCCACGGTGCCGCCATCTTGTTGTTTTTTCCAGTTCCTCCCGGCCGCGCACGTGGCACGTCGCTGCGGAAGCCAAGGTGCCGCCCCACTTCCGGCCAGGCCGGTTCCAGCCGGCCGCGGCCCGCAGACGCGCGACTGCCCCCTGGCGGGCGGCCGCTCCGGGCCCCGCCCGCCCCCGCCGCCATTGCCTCCCTTGCCGGCCGCACGTCCGCGCGCGCGACCAGTCCCGAGCGCAGCAGGGCGCGTGTGGGCGGGGCTGTCGGCGGCGCCCGCGCCTGTGCGGCCACGTTGCGCTTGGGTTCAACCGGGGTCACCTGGATCCTTGCACGCAGTTTGAACCGTAAGCGCTGTACGGTTGCATGGAGGGGTTTGGGTACGCGGTGCTCGGTGTACCTGAAGGCTTTGAAGCAGGAGCCCCCACCCCGGTGTTCAGATGTGTGTGTTTCAGACCCTGTTTGTCCCCGCGGTGGGGGCTCCGGCTCCCAGGTCCCAGGAGGTCCCCTGCCCTCCCCACGTCTCTCGCGCTTCCTTTCATGAGCGTGTGTTAAGATCGAGGCCGTGCATGTGGTGCATCTTGGCGTAATCTGCAAGCAGCCTTTGCGATGGGAGGTGTTCCATTTATCAAGAAAAACACAGAAGGTCAGAGAATGACTTGCGCCAGTGGCGCAACCTGTAGTTGTAATCACAAGCATCTGAGTTCCCACTCCGCCAGGAGGCTCCCAAGGGACCCTGTGACCAGCAGCTCCTGCAGCATCAGGAGTTGGTTAGAGATGCACTTGCCGGGGCCTCCGCCAGACTTCCTAAATTGGAAACGGGGCTTGCTGGGGCCTCCGCCAGACTTCCTAAATTGGACAGTGGGGGAGGCAGGAGACAGTCTGTGATTAACAAGCATCGTGTGTGAGGCACGCTAAAGACCCCTGAACTCCCAGGCATTTTAAGGGTAGGGGAAGGAAAACTGTTGAGGGCTGACTCCAGGCCACACTATGGCTAGGTATTTTCGTAAGTCTCTGATAGAATCTTCCCTACCGCCCTTTTTCGGGAGAGGAAACTAGCTCAGACTTTCCATGAGTGTAGAAAGCTAACATTGGTATAAAACGGCACAAGATTGATGTGTACCGTTTGCTTGTAACATATATGCGTAAAATATCCCTGGAAGGATATCAAAAAGTGATTTTATTTTTATTTATTTATTTATTTATTTTTTTACCTCCAAGAAAAGGAGGTAGGTTGCTGGGCGGGGATACTGAGTTGGGAACGTTTTTCTGTAAATCTTTGTAGCTTTTGCATTTCAATCATATAAATCAGACCTACTCTGAATAAAATCAACAGTTAAGAATTATACTCAGAATGGTATTAAGAGCAGAAACCAGAATTTGAATTCAGGTCTGACTGGCTGCAGGTTATATTCCATGTGCCCTATTGACTACACATGAAAAACTTTTAAACGTAAAATGCTGTATACATTTGAGGTCTTGTTATTAATAATGAAATACTAATTTCTTAGAAACTTAGTTTCTGTTTTAAACCTTCAAACAATGATCGTGCCTAATTGTTTTCTACATGACACGTTATATGTTGCGTAACGTTGTTCTCGTTTTCGTTACTAATCACGGCAGTAAAATGACCATAAAACAGACCATAAATGTAATGTGTAGCCTCTGAGGAATATTGATATAGGATTAATTGATAATTGCAAAGAGATTTGAGCCCCTTTACTGAAGATGAATGCGAAAAGGCAAAGTGCTCTTATATCCAAGACTGATCATTGTGAAAAATTTTATTGGTGTATTTATGTGTTTATTAGGTTCAGTTTACAACTACATATGTATACATAATGCTGCTTATTTTTACGCAGATCAGTATCTAAAACATAGAAGTTCCTGGGTTGGGAGAGCGTCATTTATTCTCCTCTTTGTTGGAAATTGCAAAGACAGTTCAGGGCTGTGGGACTTTTTAAAATTTTCAATTTAATTTTTTTAATGTTTATTTTTGAGAGAGAGACAGTGCTCAAGCAGAGGAGGGGCAGAGAGGGAGAGGGAGAGACACAGGATCCAAAGCAGGCTCCAGGCTCTGAGCTGTCAGCGCGGAGCCCAACGTGGGGCTCCAACCCGTAAGCCGTGAGATCATGACCTGAGCTAAAGTCTGACATTTAACCTGCCAAGCCACCCAGGCACCCCAGGGCTGCGTGACTTTATGCGTGTTTACTTAACCTTGCAGTGCTTCAGTGTGCTCGTGTGTTGAAACAGATCTTTAAAGTACTTGCCTCACAGGCTTGTTGTGAGAGTAAATTGAGTCATGGTGTATACCGCACTTGGAACAGTGTGTGGCACAGTCAATGTTAGATAAATTAAAAAAAAATTTTTTTTAACGTTTATTTATTTTTGAGACACAGAGAGACAGAGCATGAACGGGGGAGGGTCAGAGAGAGAGGGAGACACAGAATCTGAAACAGGCTCCAGGCTCTGAGCTGTCAGCACAGACCCCGACGTGGGGCTCGAACTCACGGACCGCGAGATCATGACCTGAGCCGAAGTCAGACGCTTAACCGACTGAGCCACCCAGGCGACCCAGATAAATTTTTTTTAAGTTTATTTTTGAGATTGAGAGAGAGAGTGAGCCGGGCAGGGGCAAAGAGTGGGGGGACAGAAGATCTGAAGTGGGCTCTGGGCTCTAACTCCCTAACCATGTGAGCATGACCTAGCTGGATGCTCGACCCAACGGACTGAACCATCCAGGCGCCCCAATGTTAGATGAATTCTTAAAAAAAAAAAAAAAAAAAACGTAATAAAATATGAAGAAATAAAGTTTGATGACAGGATAAAGAGGTAGTGTTGTTTTGTGTCTAGAACTTTCTTGTTGGGTAGGGATTGTAAAGATTTGTGTTTATTTTAAACATTTGTTCCTAGTGGTAGCATTTGGTCCCTGAAATTAGGAAATTGACTCTCTGTAGTGATTCTCCGAAAGCTTCACTGTCCAGTTCCTGGGCCTGCAAATCCTCACTGAGAGAAGAGTGGTTTTTCCATAGGTCAGTGGCTGGGAGTTGGCTGGTGAGAAGGTGCTTGTCTCTTGGTGACATCATGTTGGCAGCTTGTAATTGGCATGATGGGCTGTTTATGTGTCAGGAATAGGTAAAGCTACAAATCCAAGGCTTTTGCCCCTGGGGAACTGTTTGTTAAACATTTATCAGCACAGTGTGTTATCCTACAGCAGAAGCCCCGCTGGGAGAAGCCCCAAGAAGGATGTTGCTCCTCTTGGGTTGCCTCCTGTGATGATGTGCCTGGAGTCAGGAGTCCCATAGTGGCCTTGGGCTAAGATGTTTCAACAGTCCTAGTCTCTTAAGTTGTAAACTAGGGGTGAATCACGAGTTTTTCCTGGTGAGTCTGTTCTGTATTGCACAAGCATTTCTGGGGCAAGGGGGAAACTGAGCAGCCCAGGGAGCTGTCTGCCCACCCCGCACTCCCTGGAAGAAACTTGCACTGCAAAGGAAGGGAGCTAAATAAGCAGAGGGGTCATGCTGGCAGAGCTAAATGCTGGGAGGTGTCTGTGGCCCACTGTATTTGGGGAGTCAGGAACTGCAAAAACGCCCCCCCTTTTTAAGGTATGGAATATTCTACAAAGGTCTCTCTCCTTGTGAGGGCTATAGCTAAAGTCAGTGAAAGAGATTTGGCACAGTAGAGGAAGTCATTTGTTCGTTCATTCAACAAACCTGTAGTCAGTGCTCAGCTCAGTAGTTTTCACAGCTGGAATCACATGGGAAGCTTACAGATCGACTTCAGTTTAATCTACCAGGGTTTGGGTGTGTGGTACGCTGAATGATGGCCTCTCCCAGAAGACATCGTAATTTCCGGAACCTGTGAATGTTATCTCATCTGGCAAAAAAATAAAAAAATAAAATATAACAGCAAGAAAACAAACAAACAAAAAAACCCTTACAGATGTGATTACGTTAAGGATCTCACGATGGGGAGATTTTGGATTGTCAAGGTGGACCCTACTTGTCATCACACATATCCCCATAAGCAGGAGACAGAAGAGCGTATGACTACAGATGCGGAGATTGGAGTGACATGTTTACACTGTAAGGAATGCCAAAGAGTGCTGGTAACACCAGAGGCAAAGAGAAAGGCGCGGAACAGCTTTTCCTTTAGAGCCTTCCGAGAGAGCACAGCCCTACCAACACCTTCTTTTTGGACTGCTAGCCTTCAGAACTTGGAGGGAACAAATTTCTGTTGCTCTAAGTCATCCAGTTTGTGGAATTTCCTGCTGCTCTAGGAAACCAGTTCAGGGTAGGACACAACTTGTTTTGAAGTGTCTTAGTGGCATTTTCCATATGATTTAGCAAATATCGGTTGTCCATGTTAGAGGTGGGTACTGATAAGGATCACAGAGGGTGATGTCTTGACTCAGTGGCTACGGTGCACTAACCAGAACCCTGTTCCCAATAGGCCTGGAGCCAAGGAATCCGTATTTTGCAAGCAAGCGAAAGCAAACCCGCATGTGATTCTGAATCACGGGTATTTGCAAGTCCATCCTTCTGCTATGTATTATGATAGACATTAGAGATGCAAAGATAAATAGATACATTCCCTGTTCTCAAGGAGCCTACAGTCCAGCAAGGAACTAGATAATCCTAGTAGAGTCTTTTAAGCGTTAGTATTTGTTGAGCTGTTTCTTCATACTAAGTGCTACACCTATATGCCGTCTCTCCCGATCTGCAGAAGGATTCCAGGAGGAAGGTATTAATATCCCCTAAGAAAAGACAGTTTTAGCAGGTTAAGCAACTAGTTCACTTTTGCCCAGCTGGGAAGCAGGCAGGGTTGCCAGGGAAAATGCCGGCACAGGTATTTCAGGCATGAGCCATCGTGTGAGCCAAGGTCAAAAACATGCCTGTGGCAGAGAGCCAAGTCCTGCTGGGAACTGCCTGTTATCTAGGGTGGCTGGAACACGGGGTGATGGCGGAGTGAGGCAGGAGATGAGGCAGAAAAGTGGGCACTTGTGCCCACAGACTGGAGCAGGGACCTCGGTGCTGTAAGGTCCCCTTCAGCAGCCAGGAAGGAGGAGCCCAGGAACCTGGTGCGTGACCAGAGCAGTGCAGGGTGAGTGGGGCCTCTGTCTTCCTACATTTATCTCCCCAGCATTGCTGTGGCTTTCTACCCCTTAGGGTTGCTATGCCTGCCGGAAGGGAAGGCCTCTCAGCTGTCGGACTCTAAAATCCAAGGAATTGGGCTAAAGCTTCCAATTAGTCATCAGCAGTGTTTAAGTCATCAGCTGGTTTTTTAATTAATTTTTTAAAATGTTCATTTATGTTTATGAGAGAGAGACTGAGCACGAGCTGGGGGGAGGGGGAGCAGAGAGAGGAGACAGAATCTGAAGCAGGCTCCGAGCTGTCAGCACAGAGCCTGGCTGGGGCTCGAACCCACAGACTGTGAGATCATGACCTGAGCCGAAGTCAGACGCTTAACCGACTGAGCCACCCAGGCGCCCCAGTCATCAGTTGTTTTAAGGCGAAAACAAAAAACAACAAAAAAATCCCCACTCCAACCCAAACCTTATATTTTATAGCAAATCCGAGAAGAAAATGGCATTATAGCATAAGCTTTGACCCTAGGGAAGAACAAATAGAAACACATCTCCACTAAACAAACAGAACCAGGTGCTGGCACTTTGCATATCTTCCCTCTCCAACCCCAGCAACTGTTTTTTTAAAAAAACCTTACTGTTGGGGCGCCTGGGTGGCGCAGTCGGTTAAGCGTCCAGCTTCAGCCAGGTCACGATCTCGCGGTCCGTGAGTTCGAGCCCCGCGTCGGGCTCTGGGCTGATGGCTCGGAGCCTGGAGCCTATTTCCGATTCTGTGTCTCCCTCTCTCTCTGCCCCTCCCCCGTTCATGCTCTG
>NW_026057582.1:131716569-131731464 GCF_023721935.1 Panthera uncia
GATTCTGTGTCTCCCTCTCTCTCTGCCCCTCCCCCGTTCATGCTCTGTCTCTCTCTGTCCCAAAAATAAATAAAAAATGTTGAAAAAAAAAATTAAAAAAAAAAAAAAAACCTTACTGTTATGAAAAAAAAATCTACAGAAGTAGAAAATTGGGGTGCCTGGCTGGCTCAGTCGGTAAAGCACGAGACTCTTAATCTCAGGGTTGTGAGTTCGAGCCCCATACTGGGCATGGAGCCTACTTTAAAAAAAGAAGCAAAAAATAGTGTTATGAACCCCCATGCTTCCCTCAACCCACAATTCTTAGCCAGTAGTCAGCCTGGTTTAATCTGTACTCGTGGTCCGCACCAGGTATTTCTTTGTTGTTAAACACTTTTTATTTAGATAATTTGAGGGGTACTGAAAAACTACAAGAATAGTCTCACAAACATCTGTATCAGCGATTAACCGATTTTTCCCACCTTCATTGAGGTATAATTGATATATAACATTATGTAAGTTTGAGTTAGGTAATGTGTTGATTTGATAATATTGCAAAAGGACTATGGCCATAGCATTAACTTAGATTCACCAATTAACATTTGGCCACATTTGCTTTATCTTTTCCCCTCCCCCCCCTTTTTTTTAAAAGAGTGTTCGAGCTGGGGGAGGGGCAGAGGAAAAGAGAGAATTCCAAGAAGGCTCTATGCTCAGCATGGACCCCACAACCCTGGGAGCATGACCTGAACAGAAATCAAGAGTCAGACACTCAACCGACTGAGCCAACCCAGGTGCCCCTCTTCTCACTTTCTTTTTATTTATATGAGAATTGCAGAGCATTCCTATTTTAAAGTTCAGGAACCTAGGGTTTAGAGAGGTAAATAAGTAGAATGAGCAGTTTACTGGGACTGGAATGGAACCACATGCTAGTTGTAATCTTTTCTCCCCGTTTTGTTCTTTGTGGCTTTGATTCTTTTGAAACCTTCCCTTATCTGTATTTTGTCCTCTGCCTGCAGTTAGATTTTTTTTTTATTTAAGATTTTAATTTTAAGTAATCTCTACATCCAAGGTGGGGCTCAAACCTACAACCCCGAGATCCAGAGTCACATGCCCCACCCACTGAGCCAGCCAGGCCACCCTTGTAGTCAGGTTTCTAATGCTGCCTTCAGTGTCTCTTCCTTTCCTTTACCACTTGCTGGTCTTCATCCAGATGGCCTCAATGCTTCTCCAGTCTTCACCACATGGTGGTCTCATCCCTGCCCACCTGACTCAACATGGTTCTGTCTTTGAACTCTAGACTCAGATGTTCCTTTCCCTTCTGGATGTTTCTGCCAGATGTCCCAGAAACCCCTCATAGCGCCGTCTAACACTGAGCTCATGACTCCCCACTACCCAACCACTATTCAAGACCCTTCCCCCGCCTCTGCTTCCCTTGCATCTCCTGTGCTGTCTGAACCGTCTCTGGCACTTTCCCGTGCCCACCCCCTAGCCATTGACCAAACTGTCTCTTTATCTCCATTGCCCCTACCCTGATCCCAGGCTCCTCCTTCCTTCCTGGACCCCATAGACGGTTCTCTAGCTGGTCTCCCTACATCCACCTGGCTAGCCCTTAGTGGAATCCCTGGAGCAGAGACAAGTGACCCCGTCAGAATGCAGTTCTGACCTTGTCAAAGGCAAATCCAGTTTAGCCACCCAGCTCTGTCCCTTCCCAGGGTGCAGAACCCTTCAGTGACCTATTGCTTTTTGGATCTAGACCCACATCCCCTGAGTGAGCAAGGCTTATGAGGCCCTGCATGGCTTGGCTCCTGCTCACCCCTCCAGGATGGGCAGCTCCCAGCCCACTGCCCAATCCTGTGGGTTCCAGCTACAGTCCTCCCTCTCACTTGGGAGCCTTTGACAGGCTCTTCTCTCCATCTGAGTGCTCCCCTTCCCTCCCCTTACCCACCAAGTCCTGTTCTTCAGACCTTAGCAGCTACCCCTTCTTGGCCTCACCTCGTTCTCAGGGTTGCTCTCCTCCCCAGGGGTCCGGCTCTCCCCTTGTGCAGTATCACAACCCTTGTGATATTTTACTGGTGTGATTCTTTGTCCATTTTCTCACCTGGAACCGTAAGGTCTGTGGACAGAGGCTATGTCTTCCTTTGCTGATCCTTGTGGTGCCAGGCACATAGTAGGTATTGAATAATTACTTCCTGAATGAGTGAATGAGTTAATACTGAGCAACAAATAGCGCTCAGTTCGGAGAACCAACGTTAATAACTAATTACTTAGCACCGTTACTGCCATCTAGTGGTGACTCATGTTATTATCCCGCTGGGCCCATCGTCAATGATTGCCCTTCACGGTGGAGGTCTGTCACTGCTCCTGGCACAGAAGGAAATCAATACACGAATAAGAATAATAGATACTTGTTGCGCTCTGGCCTTGCTTCAAGTACTGTAGGAGACACGTGAAAACACTGCCTACTTGATGCCTGAGCAAAGCGGTCTGTCCAGGGTCAGGGGCTAGAGGGAAGACCCTTCATTCAACACCAGGAAACAGAGCCTGTGTTTTTTAACTCTGCCTCACTGCTTCTGCATTTCTGCCACTTAGCATATGAATTGTACCCATAGGACAACTGGGATTGTTGTAGTGGTTGCAGAGGGCTTGAACAAAACCCTCTTTAATGGCAGGAAACATATTTTGGAACTAGAGAGGGTACTCTGGGGCTCTTCAGATTTCAATAAAACGTCTGAATTCCCGGAGGGTTGCTTATGCTGCAGCCAGGGACCTGTGAGTGCTCTCATTTGAAGGCCCCTGGACTATTGGATATGCAGTCTTTCTGGGGGGTTCACAGATGCTTTTTCTTGGCCTGTATTTCCTAGGCTTTTGGACTTTGTGGCCTAGAAAGCTCTGGTCTTTAAGTCTCTCCAAAGCCTTAGGTAAGTCTCTACAAAGCCTCAGATCTTTCATGGAGTACATTTTGAAACAATCTGCCGAAAGCACACTTGAGAACTGTGGTAAACATTAATTATGTGTACACCAGCTGTCTCGAATGGTTTTTGAAACAAGGGAGAACATATATGAAGTGTATGAAACAGTTGTACTTTGTGTTATGTTCCTGAAAACTTCATGCAAGTACATTTTGGATGGGCAGGTAAATTTGATGTATATATTTTTAACGTTTATTCATTTTTGAGAGAGAGAAAGCATGGAGGAGTGTCAGAGAGAGAGGGTGGTGGTGGGGCGGGGGGGGGGGGGGGGGGGGGGGAAGAGAGAGGATGCAGTGTGGTTCTGCGAAGACAGCAGGGAGCCTGATGTGGGGCTCGAACTCACGAGCAGAGCTGTGAGATCATGACCTGAGCTGAAGTCAGACGCTTCAGCTCTGAGCCACCCAGGTGCCCCAATAATGTTATCTATGTCAAATAAAGTAAAGGGAGCCAGAGTGTTAACTTTTACTGGCAAGTTGGGTGGAGAAGTAAGACGTGTACTATTTAAAAGAGATCTGTGGTGAATTCTGTTGTAGAGAATGGTTTTAATTTTTTTTTTTTTTTTTAATTTATCTTTGGGACAGAGAGAGACAGAGCATGAACGGGGGAGGGGCAGAGAGAGAGGGAGACACAGAATCGGAAACAGGCTCCAGGCTCCGAGCCATCAGCCCAGAGCCTGACGCGGGGCTCGAACTCACGGACCGCGAGATCGTGACCTGGCTGAAGTCGGACGCTTAACCGACTGCGCCACCCAGGCGCCCCGGGAATGGTTTTAAATGTGACCTTTCAGGGCACCTGGGTGGCTTAGTTGGTTGTGTCCGACTTCTCAGGTCATGGTCTCATGGTTCGTGGGTTCGAGCCCCACATCGGGCTCTGTGCTGACAGCTCAGAGCCTGGAGCCTGCTTCGGATTCTGTGTCTCCCTCTCTTTCTGTCCCTCCCCCACTTGTGTGTATGCTCTCTCTCTTTCTCTCTCTCAAAAGTTTTAAATTTTTTTTTTTTTTAACGTTTATTTATTTTTGAGACAGAGAGAGACAGAGCATGAATGGGGGAGGGTCAGAGAGAGGGAGACACAGAATCTGAAACAGGCTCCAGGCTCTGAGCTGTCAGCACAGAGCCCGACGCGGGGCTCGAACTCACGGACCGCGAGATCATGACCTGAGCCGAAGTCGGCCGCCCAACCAACCAAGCCACCCAGGCGCCCCTCTCTCTCAAAAGTTTTAAATAAACGTTAAAAAAATTTTTAAATGTGAACTTGCATCAGAATTACCTCTGCTTGTTAAAGCATAGGTTGTTGGGGCCCCACCCCCAGAGTGTCTGACTCAGTGGGGCTGGGAGAGAGCCAGAGAATTTGCATTTCTAACCAGCTCCCAGGGGATGCTAATGTAGTTGGTCTAGAGACCACACTTTGAAAACTACTTGAGCAGTGAATTATACCCTAATTTATTGCAGTTCTGTTTCCTTTCTGTCTTTTCCCGGCAGGTCAAGATCCACCAACCTTCACTGTTCCTCTTCCCCCGATGGAGGAAAACAGGACGGAGGGATTCTCCGTCAGCTTCAGTCTCTGTCCAGCCTCCACCTGGAAGCCACAGCTCTGCTAACACACAGGTCAGGTGGTTGATGTTGCCCCAAACCTTTCAGGATAATCATTTATTCTCACAGAATAAAATCTCTCCTTTAGTACGTTGCCCGAGGCCTTTATATCTGGCCCCTCCTTACCTCTCTATCCTTTTTCCTCTAATGTGGCATTCTGGTTTTTCACATTCCGAACTTTCTGCTCGCGGCATTTCTTTGCCTACTTAATTCCCTTTTGTGTTCCTCAACCTGAGGATAAAACTGCATAACTGTCTGATCCTGGCATACGTAGGTTTAAGGGACGATTGAACAAATGCATGAATGAATAAATGAATACATAAGAGGACAGAAAATGGATTCCCCCCCCCCCCAATGTTTATTTGTTTATTTTGAGAGAGAGAGAGAGCATGAGCAGGACAGGGGCAGAGACAAAAGGAGAGAGAGGCTTCCAAGCAGGCTCCACGCTGTAAATGCAGAGCCCGATGCGGGGCTTGATCCTGCGAACTGTGAGATCATGACCTGAGCCAAAATCAAGAGTCAGACCCTCAACTGACTAGCCACCCAGGCGCCCCAAGAAAATGGGTTTTTAAAAATTGTGGTAAAATACGTATAACATACAACTTACAATCTTAACCATTTCTCAGCGTACAGTTCAGTGGCATTAAGTGTGGTCATACTGTTGTTCCATCATCACCGCCATCCGTCTCCAGGACATTTTTCACCTTGTGAAACTGAAGCTCTGTGCCCATTATCCACCAAGTCTCTACTTCCCGCTCCCCCCCACTTCTGGTCACTACCATTTGGCTTTCCGTCTCTACGGGTTTGACTTCTTTAGGTTCGGTGGAATCATGCAGGACTGGTCCTTTTGTGACTGGCTTCCTTCACTCAGCATAATGCCCTCAAGGATCATGCATGTTATCGCATGTGTCCGAATGTCCTTTTTTTTTTTTTTTAATTTTTTTTAACGTTTATTTATTTATTTATTTATTTATTTATTTATTTTAAACGTTTATTTATTTTTGAGACAGAGAGAGACAGAGCATGAACGGGGGAGGGTCAAACGTTTATTTATTTTTGAGACAGAGAGAGACAGAGCATGAACGGGGGAGGGTCAGAGAGAGGGAGACACAGAATCTGAAACAGGCTCCAGGCTCTGAGCTGTCAGCACAGAGCCTGATGCGGGGCTTGAACTCACAAACCACGAGATCATGACCTGAGCCGAAGTCGGATGCTTAACCAACTGAGCCACCCAGGCGCCCCAAACGTTTATTTATTTTTGAGACAGAGAGAGACAGAGTATGAACGGTGGTGGGGCAGAGAAAGAGGGAGACACAGAATGGGAAGCAGGCTCCAGGCTCTGAGCCATCAGCCCAGAGCCCAACGTGGGGCTCGAACTCACGGACCGCAAGATCGTGACCTGAGCTGAAGTCGGACGCTTAACCGACTGAGCCACCCAGGCGCCCCAGGAATTTTTTTTTTTAATGTTTATTTATTTTTGAGAGAGACTGTGCATATGTGAGCGTGTGAGCGGGGGAGGGGCAGAGAGAGGGGGACTGAAGATCCGAAGCAGGCTCTATGCTGATAGCAGACGGCCCCATGTGGGGCTCGAACCCACAAACCGTGTGATCATGACCTGAGCTGAAGTCAGACACTTAACTGACTGAGCCACCCAGGTGCCTCTGAATGTCCTTTTTTTCTTTTTTTTTTTTAAGGTTGGATAATATTCCATTGTAGGTATTTACTGCCTTTTGTTTATCCTTTTGTACAGAGGAAAGATTTTTATACCAGGATTTAATTTTCAGCACTGTTTGAAGTAGCAAAAGGTTGGAAGCCATTTAAATGTCTGTGTGTAGGGGATCAGTGATATAAAGTAGACATAACCTCACAGTGGAATAACAAAAATGGGGCCTCTCCTGAACTGGTACAGAATAGTCACCAAAATAGAACATTACAGTGTTGAAAACAGTATAGACTGTTTTACTTTTGGTGTAATACCAAAAAAAAAAAAAAAAAAAATCCAAAACAGGTCATATGTACATGCTTTCCATAGTCGCCAGAGGCTGTGTCTGGGGGAGGGAACCAGATGATGTACTTTTTGCTGTGTGCCTTCCCCTCCACCCCATGTGCTCTTTGATATCTTTTGCATTTTGTACCAAGCATTATGTATTTCCTCTTTAAAAATGTTGAAAAGAATGCAAATAACCTGTCCAGAGGGAAAAGTGATTAATTTCCTGCAGATCTTACATAAGGAAGGATGCTTTGTGCTTACAAATAATTATTAAATTAAGTCAGTAAGAAAGACTTAAATTAAATTAAACTTGGTTGGTTAATTCTCTTGACTCTCAGTAGAGATTAACAACAGATCTGATTCTTTGACTACCCCAGGGATTTTTTAATAACTGAATGTTATCAGCAGTTTGGGGATCAGATCTATGCAGTACTCAGAGACTGACCTGAAAAAGCTCCATCCAAATGAATTTAAGGACAAAGCCTTGACTTGATGCACTGCTCCTCTTTTTTTTTTTTAATTTCTTACAGTTTATTTATTTTGAGAGAGTACGAGTGGGGGAGGGGCAGAGAGAGAGGGAGAGAGAGAGAATTCCAAACAGGCTCCATGCTGCCAACACAGAACCCAGTATGGGGCTCGAACTCATGAAACTGTGAGCTCATGACCTGATCTGAAAACCAAGAGTCGTTTAGCTGACTGAGCCACCCAGACATCCCTTAAATTTTTTTTTTAGTGTTTATTTATTTTTGAGAGAGAGAGAGAAAGATAGAGATAGAGCATGAGCAGGGGAGGGGCAGAGAGAGGGAGACACAGAATCAGAAGCAGGCATCAAGCTCTGAGCTGTCAGCACAGAGCCCGATGCTGGGCTCAAACTCATGAACCCTGAGATCATGACCTGAGCCAAAGTTGGACGCTTAACCAACTGAGCCACCCAGGCACCCCTGATGCATTGCTCTTCTTAACGGCTATTCAAGTGCAGGCTTCCAAGGGAACACTCCTTCACAGCTATCTAAAGCTTCAAGGAAAACTGCTTTTAGATGAATTTGATAGCCTTGTCTGAATAAATGCTTACGTCTGAATCCAAAGGGGTTTGTGTCTCCAGATCAGGGTCCATGGATAGGCCTTCCCATAGAACGAATATTTGTTCATAACGGAGGTATCTGAGTTAATCACCATCATTTGCATTATGGGCTCCTCAGTGCCTAAGCAATGCAAGCATACCTTCGAAACTGTGAGATTATCTGGGGGCACTTGGGGGGCTCAGTCAGTTCAGAGTCCAACTTCAGCTCAGGTCGTGATCTCACAGTTCATGAGTTCAAGCCCCACATCTGGGCTCTGTGCTAACACTGTGGAGCCTGGAGCCGGCTTCGGATTCTGTATCTCCCTCTCTCTCTCCCCCTCCCCCACTCACGTTCTGTTTCTCTCTTCTCAAAAATAAGTAAACATTAGAAAAAAAAAAAAAAAGCTGTGAGATTATTCAATCCTTGCTCTCAGATGTAAGATCATGCTAGCACTTTAACACCGAGACAGATGGCCCTGGACATTCATTACCAATGACAATTTTTGTTTCAAATATTCCCATTGATAAAAAGGTAATCATCATGTGCCTGGCTTCTGAAGAAATATGCTTGGAAATTCTGTATAATTGGTGTGGCTGTGATGACTCTGGATATCACTAATAATGGCTTACGTTTCTATAGCTCCTTCCTACTTCTCAGTGACTCTTCATTGGTCTCAAAGCAAAGAGTCCTTCCGCAGGCACCGAGGGTTTTCAGGATCTGATCCCGATCCTGTCTGTCTGATCCTGTCTCTTCATACCCCTGCACCTTCTGTGATATCTTCTCCAGCTGTCTCCAAGTGTTCTTTTGTTTGTGTTTGCTGGACTTTGAACTCCTGTGGGCAGTGGGTCTCAAGACTCCTCCGGCATTGTGTCAGCATCTTTTGGGGGGCTGGTTAAGGCAGGGCGTTAGGCCCCACTCCAGAGTTTCTGATTCAGTAGGTGAGGCGTAGACCTGAGAATTTCGTTTTTAAAGAAGCACCTAGTTGATGATGATGGTTGTGGTCTGGGGACTACCCTGTGATGACCTCTGCTCTGGGGGAAAGGACTGGGCTTTCTTTCTTCCTTTCTGTGTCTATAGCGTCTGCGCCATCTTGGTGCGTGTTGGGAGTCAGCAGGTATTGGTGTTGAATGAGTGCAAAGACAGTTATGTTGGGTACTGTGTACACTGGATGTTTCCAGTCATATACCAGAGGGAAATCTGAACAGTGTCAGTGAACTGATGACGAAGACGGTGAGGGAAGAGGCAGTGCCGGGTACACAGGAAGAACTCAGTAAGCACAGGGAAAAAGAGGAGGGAAAAGTGTAGGTAAGGTGTGAGGGAAGTCAAGAGTGAGGAGGTGAGGGAGATAGATTCTTTCTACCTCCAGAAGTTGAGCCCTAACACATTAATTTTGTAACGTTTCTTATTTTCTTAAAAAATATTTTTAAATTATTTTTTTGCTTTAGAAAGAGAGAGTGAGAGAGCATGAGTGGGGGAGAGGGGCAGAGAGAGAGAGAGAGAGAGAGAGAGAGAGAGAGAATCTCAGGCAGGCTTTACGCTAAGCCCAGAGCCCAAGGCTCAATCCCATGACCCTGGGATCATGATCTGAGCTGAAATCAGGAGTTGGACGCTCAACCAACTGTGAGCCACCCAGGTGCCCAACATTTCTTCTTTTCTTTTTAAGATTTGTTTTTTTAAAAAAAAAATTTTTTTTTAACGTTTATTTATTTTTGAGACAGAGAGAGACACAGCATGAACGGGGGAGGGGCAGAGAGAGAGAGAAACACAGAATCGGAAGCAGGCTCCAGGCTCTGAGCCATAAGCCCAGAGCCCGACGCGGGGCTCGAACTCGTGGACCGCGAGATCGTGACCTGAGCCGAAGTCGGACGCTTAACCGACTGAGCCACCCAGGCGCCCCATGATTTGTTTTTTTTTTAATGCTTATTTATTTTGAGAGAGAGAGACAGTGTGAGTCGGGGGCGGGGGGGTAGGAAGAGAGAGGGAGACATAGAATCCAAAGCAGGCTCCAGGCTCTGAGTTGTCAGCACAGAGCCCGACGTGGGGCTCAAACCCAGGAACCACGAGATCATAACCTGAGCCAAAGTCGGACACTTAACCAACTGAGCCACCCAGAGGCCCCAACATTTCTTATTTTCTAATGTAGACTTTTGTAGGCTGTAAACTTCCATCTAATTGATATTTTCTTAAATCCTGTATGTCTCAGGCTATAGTTATTTTGTTATGGTTCACTTTTACGTGTTTTGAGATTTCTATTATGATTTCTTCTTTGATCCATGAGTTATTTAGAAGTGTATCTTACATTTCCAGTCATGGGGTTTTCTTGTTATCTTTGTGTAATTGCAAACTGCATTGTGGTCCAAGCACGTAGTCAGTATGGTGTCATTTTTTTGAGGTAATCCTATTGGCCTATCACGGGGCTGCTTTTTGTAAATGTTTCATGTATGCTTGAAAACAATGTGCTTTCCCCATTTGCTGGACGCTGTGGTCTATGTACGTCTCCTGGACCAAACTTAATAATGGAACCATCTTTATTCATATGATTGTTAACATAGTTCTACCATTTTTTTGGGCAGCTTGATCTCTTTGAAAGAGGTATGTCAGAATCTCTCACATGATGGTGGATTTATCAAGTTCTCCTTGCAGCTGTGTTAATTTTTGCTTTGTATGTTAGGTGCATACAAAGTTAGACTCTTGTTTTTCTGATGAATGCAACCTTTTATTATCATGAAGTTATGTTGTCATCTCTTTGTTTACAGCCTGTTTTGTCTGATGGTACAGCAACATCAGCTTTCTTATAGTTAGTATTAGCCTGCTGTATTGTTTTCGATCTTGGGCTTTTCACCTTTCTCTGTATGTCTTCTCTCCCTCCCTCCCTCCTTCCCTCTGTCTCTCTTTTGAGGGGGATGGCTTCTCTTTAAAATAGCAGGTATAACCTTTTGATTGTTGTTATAAAATCCAGTCTGAAAAATCATTTTTTTTTAATTGGAAAGTTTTGCCCTTTATTATAATTGCCGATATATTTAGATTTTTTTCCTATCATCTTATTAAAATCTGTATTTCCTTTTTTTTTTTTTGGCTCCTCCCCTTTCACTATCACCTACCTTTCTTCCTTCTTTTGGGTGATAGATGGTTTTGTTTTCCCCCTTATTCTAGCACACCCTACTTCCAGATATTTGGACGTTCTGTGTCAATATAAAAATATTCTTTCTAGTGGTTACCCCAGATATTTTGATGTACATACTAAACAAAATTTATTTAAAGTTTGTTGGGGCTTCTGGGTGGCTCAGTCAGTTGAGTGTCTGACTCTTGATTTTGGCTCAGGTCATGACCCCAGGTTGTGGGTTCAAGCCTCGCATGGGGCTCTGCACTGAGTGAGGAACCTGCTTGGGATTGTCTCTCTTCCTCTCTCTCTGCCCCTCTCCTCCACTTGCTCACACTCTCCCAAAATTTTTTTTTAAAGTTTGTTAAAGAACAAAGATGAAGATCTAATTGGTTTTATCAAGTGATTCGCAAACTGGGAAGCACCCAGTCCAGTAAGTAGAAGGGAGTTCCAAGAAGTTGTACCAAATGGAAGGTTTTTATAAGATGGAGAGTACAGGAAGAAGGAAGTTATTAGTAGAAGAAAGGAAAGGATTATTTCAAGCTAGGTCACTTTCTCCAACAGGGAAGAGCAAAGGGTTTTATCATACAGATTACCTCATCTCTCCGGGGAGTGGAGAGGGCCCATGTGACAGTAACCTCGTTGGTGTTGACCAGAAAACTCCTGACTGCCTGGTTCGGACTATGTTTCTGGGGGAGGTTGAAATTGCAGTTAGGTTAGATATTAAGCCCCAGTTTAGTGACATGGCCTAGCATGAGTGACTCCATCTTGGGCGTGTTTTTCTTTCTTTCTTTCTTTTTTTTTAAACAGGTTAATCAATTTCTTATCTTCCTTCAGATACAAAGCTCTTAGAATGTTTAGGTCAGCATCTTCAAATTGGAGCATTCATGCATTTACATTATATATAGTATGGTGATTCTTTTACGGGAATCAATTTCCAGATCCTCTGTTTTCACATGCACTCTTTTCTAAAATTGATTTCCTGGCAGCCCCTTTGAGATGAAAGGACGGGGTTTTGTGTTTTTGTTTTTGTTTTTTTTTTTCTGGCTTCATCTTTCTTGATCTCCATTTTTCTCTCTGGCCCATCCTGAATCTAACTCTGGCACATTATGCTGAGTGTACAAGCCTTTAAGCTACCGACAAGGAGTTGACTAAAAAATATTGGTGTTAGGTTTGAGGTTGGCAATTTTTTTTTTAATATTTGAACAATATTTAATATTTATTTGTTATTTTAAAAAATGTTTATTTATTTTGAGAGAGAGCACGTGTGAGTGGGGGATGGGTAGAGAGGGAGAGAGAGAATCCCAAGCAGGGATTCATGCTGATGCAGGGCTCGATCTAAAGAACTATGAGATCATGACCTGAGCTGAAATCAAGGTCAGACGCTTAACCAACCGAGCCACTCAGGCACCCCTGAATAATTTTTTTAAAGTAGTCTATACACCCTACATGGGGCTTGAACTCATGACCCTGAAATCAAGAGTTGCATGCTCTATTGGATGAGCCAGCCAGGCTCCCCTTTTATGAATAATTTTGATGTTTGATCACATTGATGAGAATTTAGCTAAACTGCTACGTAATATTACTACCTCAGCATCTTTTTGTTGTTGTTTAAGATTTTATTTTATTTATTTATTATTTATTTATTTTTTTAACGTTTTTTATTATTTATTTTTGAGACAGAGAGAGACAGAGCATGAACATGGGAGGGGCAGAGAGAGAGGGAGACACAGAATCTGAAGCAGGCCCTGGGCTCTGAGCTGTCAGCACAGAGCCCGATGCGGGGCTCGAACTCGTGGACCGCGAGATCATGACCTGAGCCGAAGTCGGACGCTTAACCGACTGAGCCACCCAGGTGCCCCTAAGATTTTATTTTAAACTAATTTCTATACCCAATGTGGGGCTTGATCTCACAACTCCGAGATCAAGAGTCCTACACTCCACCAACTAAGCCAGCCAGGTGCCCATCAACATCATTTTGTGTGACCAACCTGTCTGTATGGGCTATGGGCTTGGCCTCTCCCTAGATGCCAGCCACACTCTCTGACCTCCTTTCCACCCCATGTGGCATCTCGGTATGCTAGATACCCCCCCCACGACCAGTGAGACAAAATAACTTTGTCTCTTTTTCTAATTTTTATTTTTTTTAATGTTTATTTATTTTTGAGAAAGAGAGAGAGAGAGAGAGAGAGAGAGAGAATGAACAGAGGAGGGGTAGAGAGAGAGGGAGGCACAGAATCCTAAGCAGGCTCCAGGCTCTGAGCTGTCCACATAGAGCCCAATGTGGGGCTTGAACCCATGGACCATGAGATCATGACCCGAGCCAAAGTTGGACGCTTAACCAACTGAGCCACCCAGGCTCCCCTAACTTTGTCTGTTTTAATTACCTTGTGGTATTTTGTTGAAGGAGGTTCACCTTCCACACCCTCAGGTTCTGCTTAACAAGTGTTGATTTAACCCAGTTGCAATGGGCATATAATTCCGAAAAGTTCAGGGGGTTGAATGACATTACTTTCGTGATAACCCTTCCATATCCAGTTATGTAACTTAATGCTCTCATCTATATAGGCAAAACTTAGAAATGAAACTGAAGTTGAATCTTTCTTATGCTGGCAATTATTAATGCTCATCCATGAATACATGAATTAATTGGAAATAAAACCAGCCCATTTGTTTCATTAGTAGATACATTTTGGTAAAATTTTACTTTATATAATTAAAAATTGTATGTCAAAATGTATATCTCTGTGTTGCATCAGTCAGTTGTGTACTAATCATAATTGTTATGCCAAGTCAAGCTGAAAAGATTTCTTTTTAACATTAGCCTTATACAGAGAATACAAATGTTCAATTTATATTCATATTTTGGCCACTGAGCAGTCTGGCAGAGCAGTCTATAAAAGACTTTCAAGAATACAAATGGTTACATTAGAGGGCAGTTATATGGGGGAAATGGAAGAGAAATAATCAAGGGACAAAGGAAAGTTGTAAAGTAAGAAAGAGGCAGCCTCTGACATCTGGAGGCTACCCTGACACTAAGAGCTTGGCCTCTGTGTTGTTAGAGCTGACCCAGGACTCCCCGCGAGGCTGTGGTGTCCTCCTGAGCAACATGATGATCTCATAGTTCACTAGCATCGTGTAGGGTCATTCTTTGACCATGGCGATGTGAGCCAGAAAAGAAATAGGACTGTCTTATAATCTTGTCTAAGCATGGGCAAAAACAAGGTCACTGTGCAAACAAAGTGATACTAAACATCCCTCTGGTCGATACCCCCTAGGAGGGCCCTCTTGATTCTCTCTCCAGTGTCCATGCCTTGAGTGAGTGGGACCTGTAACTTGCTCCTAACAAACTGAATCTGATAAAGGTGATGGTTATTTTAAATTATTGGCAAAGTTGAAGGGATTTTGCAGATGTAATTAAGGTACCTGATCAGGTGATTTTGAATTCAACAAAGGAAGACTTTCCGGGGTGGGCCTGACCTAATCAGGGTAGCCCTTTGGAAGAAGGTCTAGGCTTTCCCTGATAGTAGATGGTAGAGACTTCAGCAGCAGATTCTCTCTTTTTTTTCGGCTTTGAAGAAACACATTGGCATGAATTCTATTCCTTCAAAGAAATGGATTCTACCAACAACTTGAGGGAGCTTGAAGATGAATTCTTCCCTAGTCCAGTCTCCAGATGAGAATGTAGCCTCCTGGCACTCGATTTCTAGCCTTGTGAGACCCCGAGCAGAGGACCTAGTTAGGTTACTCCACAACTTGACCCACAGATGCTGAGATAATGGTGTTTAATAAACGGTTGCTAAATTTGTGGTAATTTGTCTGAAGCAATAGGAAACTAATATAAATCTGTTCTCCCAGCTACTATAAGTGATTGCTTCTCTATCATTTAAAGTGTTAGCTTTCCCTATTATATTCTCCTTCTAGATAAGATTTATTTAACCCAACATAGAATTACTCCTGCTTCCTGACAGCATCTAATTCAGAGCAAAGCCCCGGTTCTTTGAAGTCTCCCTGAAAGTAACACAACCCCAAATCCTGTGAGTCTTTTCTGATACCTTGTCACTGAGATGGCCTGCAGTTCCCCATGGTTAATGTTCTCCCTTGTTGCAATGAGTCTGTAAGCTCAAGTTGTTCATGGTCATCTTTGGCTGGAGGGCATTGATAAAGCTTTTGCTTTTTTTTTTTTTTTTTTTTTTTTCAACGTTTATTT
>NW_026057582.1:131731564-131811041 GCF_023721935.1 Panthera uncia
TTATTTATTTTTGGGACAGAGAGAGACAGAGCATGAACAGGGGAGGGACAGAGAGAGAGGGAGACACAGAATCGGAAACAGGCTCCAGGCTCCGAGCCATCAGCCCAGAGCCTGACGCGGGGCTCGAACTCACGGACCGTGAGATCGTGACCTGGCTGAAGTCGGACGCTTAACCGACTGCGCCACCCAGGCGCCCCATGCTTTTTTTTTTTTTTTTAAGTTTATTTATTTTTGAGAGAGACAGAGACAGAACAAGTGGGGGAGGGGCAGAGAAAGAAGGAGAGAGAGAGAGAATCCCGACCTACCACCACAGAGCCCGATGTGGGTTTCAAACTCACGAAACTATGAGATCATGACTTGAGCTGAAACCAAGAGTCAGACGCTTAACCAACTGAGCCACCCAGGTGCCCAAAGTGTGTGCTTTTTTTTTTTTTTTAATGTTTATTTATTTATTTTTGAGACAGAGAGAGACAGAGCATGAACAGGGGAGGGGCAGAGAGAGAGGGAGACACAGAATCTGAAACAGGCTCCAGGCTCTGAGCTGTCAGCACAGAGCCCGACGCGGGGCTCGAACTCACAGAGCGTGAGATCATGACCTGAGCCGAAGTCGAACGCTTAACCGACCAAGCCACCCAGGCGCCCCGATTTTTAAATTTTTTTTTAAAGCTTATTTATTTTTGAGACAGAGAGAGACAGAGCATGAACAGGGGAGGGGCAGAGAGAGAGGGAGACACAGAATCGGAAGCAGGCTCCAGGCTCTGAGCCATCAGCCCAGAGCCCCACGCAGGGCTCGAACTCATGAGCCACGAGATCGTGACCTGAGCTGAAGTCGGACGCTTAACCGACTGAGCCACCCAGGCGCCCCAATGTTTGTTTATTTTTGAGAGCGAGAATGAAAGACAGAACATGAGCAGGGAGGGGCAGAGAGATAGGGAGACACAGAATCCCAAGCAGGCTCCAGGCTCTGAGCTGTCAGCACAGAGTCCAACGTGGGGCTCAAACTCACAAACCATGAGATCATGACCTGAGTTGAAGTCAGACTTAAGCCTAACTGACTGAGCCACCCAGGCACCCCAAGTTTGTGCTTTTTGAAGAGCTTGCTCATGTGTTTCCTAAAAGATTAATGATAGGTATCAACTCACTGTATTTATTAGGTTCCTTCCACTGGATAGGTTTAAAAGAGTGGTATAACAATTTAAAAATGCCACTAGTTTAATAGATTAGAAATCATATAATTTGTAATTGTTTAATTGGGGAATGAAAAAATTTGCATGCTAACTTTAAAATTGGTGAAGAGACACAGATTTATAAAATTCTTTTCATAGGGTGTTCAAAATTGTTTGAACACCCTACTTTAGATCATCTTTCTCCCACCCTACATCGATGATTTCAGCTCTAAATCTTAGTGCTGAGGCCAAGGAACTGAAGATTTCACTGGTGTCTGGCAACCATGTCCCCAGAGGAGAGGGCAGCTGTAAAAACTCCCAGACAGGCTGACTCTGTGCCCAGGTCCAGCCAGCCTGCTGGAGAGCCAGTGCCCAGATGCGTGGCACAAACACAGCAGTGCTCCAGAATCCGAAAGAACCACGTGAGCTAGAACAAGAGGTATCTCAGTGAGAAACATTGTGGACTGATGACCAAAGGGACTTCCTAGTGCTTGATTGTCACACATGAGCCAAGGCCAGCACAAAATGGAGGCGGAAGATGAAATAAGAGGTGGGGGGCATACATAGTGCGGTAGAGGTCCAGTAATGTCTGGATTTCTGGTCAACCCAAATGGATAGCGTTTAGAGACAGATTTGGACTGATTGAACAACAGGCGCGTGAATGGCTCAGTCGGTTAAGCATCCAACTCTGAATTTCGGCTCAGGTCATGGTCTCAACGGTTGGTGACTTCGAGCCCCGCATTGGGCTCCACTGCCAGTGCGGAGCCTGCTTTAGATTCTTTGCCTCCCTGTCTGTCTGCCCCTCCCCTGCTCGTTCTGTGTCTCTCTCTCAAAATAAATACGTAAACATTAAAAAAAAAAATGACCAAACGTGAAGAATTGCTAAATTTCTTACACACTTGAGTTTGTGGTTGCAGATTGACACCTGCTACATGTGGAACGTTTTGCATACACTGTTGTTGGGTTCATAGGTGACTGGAAGCCCACTCAAGAATATATGGACCAATCCCAAGTTAAGCCCTAAGGATGAGGGCTGCCTGAGTGCAACTTTTTCTAGGCAAGTTTTTACCTGCCAAGAAGTGACCCGAATGGAACTATAAGAGTTGGAATGAATGTGAAGCTTTTCGGTGGGGTTTTGACAACATCCTTCTTTCTGAAGCCAACAAAGCTGGCTGCTGGACTCGCACAAACAGAACCTGTCAAACCTAACAGGAACAGATGGCTGCATCTTTGCCCACACTTGTTGTCCTCCTCACCCATCCACACCGCTTGCTACTGGAGCTGCCCCCCATGCCTGAGGCACAAAAGAAGCCATGAGTCACCTACAGGGAGCAGAATGTGGACAGGTTGGGGAACAGTCAATGCTTCTTCCAAACCCTAGAGAGTTCCTTTCCTCTGCTTCCTTCCTATAACTGTATTTCAGTGACAGGCCATCCAAATGGATTCCCTTCTCTGAGGGCATATAGCATAGGAATGGAATAATCCAGCACAGGGAGAGAGAGTAATGTATTGAATGTGGGTGGGCATACTGGAACCACTCAAATCAGAGGTTAAGGGGCCGTATGAGTCACCGGAGCTTGTCACGGACAAGCTGTGTGTTTGGCTGCCGGGACTGAGCCTCTTCCTTCTGACCTTTGGCTGATGCATGCGGAAACACTTGTTCTTTTCACTGGGGCACACGGATTCCATGACGCTCTGTGTCACTTTCCAAACACAAAGAAGAATTTCATCCCTGGCCCCTGAGCGGAGGAGCAGAGGTGGGAGCAGCCCAGAGGTGGTTGGGAATCCTGGCCCCATCACTTTCCAGTGCAGATGCTCCGGCACGCAGGCACTTGAGATTTCTCCAGTGTCAAGTGGGGGGCTAATTACGCAGGTCTATGGGTTTTACAAAGTTCTGGTAAATCAGGAAGTTTTGTTCTCCATTCTGGGTTGAAACCAAGAGCCTGCTGGGTCTGCTCTTGCTACTTGTGGTGGGAGGGGAGGAAAAGGAGGTAGAGAAGGGACTGTTCTGGGTTGGAACGTGGCAGGTCTTTGGCCCTCTAGCAGCGTTTGATGGCTGCCGTGCAAGAGGCACTCCATCCTTGGATTGCATCAGGCGTGTGATTCAAAAGGTTTGTCAGCCCTGATGGAGGGATATGGCAATCTCACTCAATTCACAGCCTCTTTTAACAGTTCATTTGAAATTGCATCTAATTTAAGCTCATTCATAATCGCCTTTGATGTAAATAACCCCAAACCTGGAAGAGCCCATCCCGCAAGGCCTGGCAATTACTTCACAATGAAAACCTAACTGTAGGAACGTCAGTGTTGCTATGACAACCACGGAGAAGCCTGGTTGCCCACGGTTACCTATGTTAGCAGATGTCACTGGTGCTTGAGTCTTAGCTTGAATGAGCCTCGGGAGCATAATGGGGACAGGCAGTGGGAACTGTAGGAGCGGGTCTGGATGAAAGAACCTTCTTGCGCCCGTGGGCATCTCTGATATCCTTTTTGTTTTCTTACTGCTAATGGGTTCATGAAGAGTCTATTTCATTACAGGACCATTGAATTGTCATCTTGGAGCCAGAGAGTTCTAAGATGACCCCTCCTCTGAAAGGCCTTTCTTTTTTCTTTTCTTTTAAAAATTCTTTGTTACATTAAAAAAATAAGTAATATAAATATGTGGTTCAAGCCTCAAAAAGCACCAAAGGTGTATGGGGAAGTTCTCTTTCCTGTCCTTCTCTCCCGTCTGCCCACTTCCTGTTTTCCCCCAAAGGTGTTTTTTTTACGCTTCTACAAATCAGTAGAAGATGTATTTCCTTTCTTTTTATTTTTATACAACAGTGTATAATACACACAGAAGAATAATGTATCATACACGTGTTCTGTACCTTGCTTTTTCCCTTAATATGTCTTGAAATTATTTCATATCAATCTATGAGTACTTCCTCAGTCTTTTTACAGTGCATAGTATTCCATTATATGGTTATGCCAAATGTAGTCAACCGGTCCCTAATAATGGCATTAAGGGTTTTTTTTTTTTTTTAATTTTTACTGTTTATTTTTGAGAGAAAGAGAGACAGTGTGAGCAGGGGGCGAGGGCAGAGAGAGAGAGAGAGAGAGAGAGAGGGAAACAGAGAAACTGAAGCAGTCTCCAGGCTTTGAGCTGTCAGCACAGAGCCTGATGTGGGGCCTGAACTCACAGACTGTGAGATCATGACCTGAGACTAAGTTGGACACTTAACCGACTAAGCCACCCAAGTGCCCCATGTTGGTTTTTTTGTTTTTGTTTTTAGTCTTTTTTTTTTTTTTAATTTTTATTTTAGAGAAAGAGCACAAGCAGAGGAGGGGCAGAGGGAGAGAGAGAGAGAGAGAGAGAGAGAGAGAGAGAGAGAGAATCTTAAGAAGGCTCCATGCTCAGCGCAAAGCCTGATGTGGTGCTCAATCCCGTGACCTTGGGATCTTGACCTGAGCCTAAATCAGAGTTGACACTTAACTGACTGAGCCACCCAGGTGCCCAAGTTTGTGGTTACAAAGAAGGTTGTAATGACTAGTCTTGCATTAATGCCATTTTGCATGTGTGAGTTATCTGTAGAATAATTTCTAGATCTAGAATTGCAGAGTATATGGATTTGTCACTTTAAATTGTCATCCACAGATCTTGTACTGTTTTGTATCCCCCCCCCCCCCCCAAGCCATGCATGTGAGGCCCGCATCCCCACAGCCTCACAAAGAGTGTTTTGTCCAACTTCTGGGTTTTTGCCAATCTGGTAGGTGAGAAATGTTACCTCAGCAGGATTAAAATCTGCATTTTTCTTGTGTGTAATTTTATTGAACTATCTATTCATATGCTTTGTCTATTTTCCTATAGGTTTGTGGGCCTCTTTCTTAGGGGGAGGTCTTAGTATATTAGGGATATTATGTGATATGAATTTCAGTTATTTTTTCTGTTTCATTTGTCATTTACCTTTGATTTTGACAGGATAGCGTAATGGAGACAAACTCGGACTCTGGGGTCAGGCTGTCCAAGTTCACATTCCCACTCTGCCGATGGGCTGCGTGACTTTGGAAATTTGTTTCTCTGTGCTTTATTTTCCTCCTCTATAGAGTGGGGATAATAGTGCCAACTTCATACGGCTTTTATGAGGATTAAATTCTTAATATATTTAAGGTGTTTGTAATAATGCTCTGTATGGAACATAGTAAATTCTATATTTGATACATCTTATTTTTAGAACCTTTTTTATGGTTCCTGGATTTTGTGCCATAGTTAGAAAGGCCTTAAGAAACTTTCCCTATGCCCTCCTTTGCTGTGGCCATGATTTTTTTCACATACCTCTATCAGGAAAGCCGTGGTAGCTGAGTGGTTATAAGCACTAGTTTTTTTTTGTTTGTTTGTTTTTTGTTTGTTTTTTGAGAGAGAGAGAGAGAGAGAGAGAGACAGAGAGAGAGAGAACCCCAAGCAGGCTCCATGCTCAGCACTCAGTGCAGAGCCCAACTTGGGGCTCAATCCCACCACTCTGGGATCATGACCTGAGCTGAAATCAACAGTCAGATGTGAAACCAACTGAGCCACTCAGGAGCCCACACGCACCCCATTTTTTTTTTTTAATGTTTATTTATTTTTGAGAGAGAAAGAGACAGAGTGTGAGTAGGGGAGGTGCAGAGAAAGAAAGGGAGACACAGAATAGGAAGCAGACTCCAGGCTCTGAGCTGTCAGCACAGAGCCTGACGCGGGGCTCAAACCCACGAACCACAAGCATCACGACCTGAGCCGAAGTTGACAGTTAACCGACTGAGTCACCCAGGCGCCCTCACTGTGAAAGTTTATTTTATTTATTTGAGAGAGAGAGGAGCAGTAGTTTTTGAGTCAGGCAAACAAGTTTCAGTAGCTGCTCTAGCACTTACTAGCTAAGTGACCTTGACCAAGTCATTTTGTCTCCCTAAATGAGGACTAAAATGATACCCACTTATAAGGTGGCAGTGGTGATTGGAACCGTGGCAGCTACATGGTGAGTGGGAATGCAAAGTCAACGGTGGCCATTGTTTTTGTTATAATGGTACCGGCCATACTTCTATCCATTTAATTTCAATTCTCTGCCTTTCCAGTTCCCTAAGTGCAGGGGCTATGTCTTGTTTTTTTTTTTTATCCCCAGAGATCCACATGGAAAGGCCTCAATAAATGCTGATTGATGAATGAATAGAGAAGCAGGCTTAAAGCACTTTAGAGTTGCTTAGTGTAGATTATCCCTGGCAGTTTACAGAGGAGAAAATGGAGGCAGAGTGATTTGCCCAGGGTCAGAGTCAGAATGGGACCTGGAACTTTTGACTTCCAATCTTTGAGGGACCCGTTCTTTTTTTTTTTTTTTTTTCTCTTAAGTATATATATATATACACATATATGTACACCTATATATGTACACATGTATACCTATATATATGTGTACATATATAGGTGTACATATGTGTATATATATATATATATATATATTTACGTTTGTTTATTTTTGAGACAGAGAGAGACAGAGCATGAACGGAGGAGGGTCAGAGAGAGAGAGGGAGACACAGAATCGGAAGCAGGCTCCAGGCTCTGAGCTGTCAGCACAGAGCCCAACGCGGGGCTTGAACTCATGAACCGCAAGATCATGACCTGAGCTGAAGTCAGATGCTTAACCAACTGAGCCACCCAGGCGCCCCTCTCTTAAGTATGTTTATTTTTGAGAGAGAGAGAAGGAGCACAAGCAAGGAAGGGGCAGAGAGAGAGGGAGAGAGAGAGAATCCCAAGCCGGCTCTGCACTGTCAGCACAGAGCCCAACTTGGGGATTGATCCCACGAACCATGAGATCATGACCTGAGCCGAAATCGAGAGTTGGACGCTCAACCATCTCAGTCATCCAGGTGCCCCTTGAGGGGCTCTTCCCACCAAAAGGCAGCAGCTGGTTGCAACCTTCGATGCCATGTTGGCCCCAGACTAAGAGGAGCCATGTTCAGAATCCTTCACAGCAGACATCTCTACCCATTACTGCACATTGGTATCTTCCATTGTGTCTTCTGAAATACCATTCATTTTCCTTGTTTTTAGCAGATCCATTAACAACAACAACAACAAAAAGACCTGTGTGGAATTGAATTGAATTTCTCTGGGCCTTGGCTTCTCCATCTCTAAAATGGGAGCAATCGTTGATTGTTGTTCCTCCAACAAACATTCATAGAGCCTCTGCAGACTCTATGTGCCTATTCGTGCCTACGGTGGACACCGAGCCTGCAGAGATGGACGAGGCCAGAGCTCTGCACGTGGAGAGCTCAGAGAACAGCGGTGCCACCAGCCTAAGACTCCATCAGCAATGCCCGCCTCTTCTTTAGATCGGTTGGGCCTGTACAGAAGCCCTCACACGGTGCTTTGGAGAACACAGCTGAAGAGCTGTTTATCGGGCTCGGGGCAGAGTTAAGGAAACTTCAGAGAGGATGTGACATTTGAGCTGCCTTCTAAAGGGTAACTAGGTGTACCAAGTTTATTGACCTTGCTCTGTTTATAGATTTATCTTGGCTGACGATGCCCTTTATATGACAGGCCTGGTTGGGAGCAGATACAGAGATTATTCAGGAGCTCAGGGCTTTGTACTTCTTTCTTTATTTTTATTAAAAAAAATTTTTTTAATGTTTATTTTTGAGTGAGAAAGAGAGAGCATGAGCTGGGGAGGGGCAGAGAGAGAGGGAGACACAGAATCTGAAGCATGCTCTGGGCTTTGAGCTGTCAGCACAGAGCCGGACGCGGGGCTCGAACTCACAAGCTGTGAGATCATGACCTGAGCCGTAATGGATGCTTTACTGACTGAGCCACCCAGGCACCCCAGGGCTTTGTACTTCTTTGATGTGATGATGCTTCCTTGAGCTGAGCCCTTGCAACTCCCCTTTCAACTTCTGTCCGCAGTGTGGGAGTGCCAGATTTAGCAAGTGAAAATACAAGACTCTCATCAAATTGGAATTGGAGATAAACCATATTTGTTTGGGACGCAACTGATACTAAAAATTTATTTGTTGTTGTTTATCTGAAATTCTAGTTTGGGAAACCTGTGTTTTATCTGGCAAACCTACCACAGTACACACCACAGAAATCTCTCTGCTGGGGTCCCGTTTCTTTCTTTTTTTCTTTTTTTCAATGTTTATTTATTTTTGAGAGACACAGAGACAGAATGTGAGTGGGTTAGGGGCAGAGAGAGGGAGAGGGAGACACAGCATCCGAGGCAGGCTCCAGGCTCTGAGATGTCAGCACAGAGCCCGATGTGGGGCTCGAACTCATGAGCTGTGAGATCATGACCTGAGCCGAAGTCAGACGCTCAACCGACTGAGCCACCCAGGTGTCTCTGGGGTCCCTTTTCTTCAGCAGGTTGTCTTCTGAGACACAGAAAATTTGGGATGGCTCATGCCCTGCTGCTTTCCTCAGCACCCATATCGTTCGGTAAGAAAACAGACACATCTTTGTGATTCTAAACATTGAGAGAGAAGGCTACCTCACTTCTGCCCTCAGAGGAAACTACACCAACCCTCTTACTTCCTGCCGGTGTAACCCACCCACCACTTTCAATGTTCTCCAGATAGGAAGGAGACATCAGTGTCTGTGTTTGCTGATAGACTCAAACTTCAGGAGATAAGCATTCCAAGAATGCTAAAGTTTGGGACGCCTGGGTGGCACAGTTGGTTGAGCGTCTGACTTTGGCTCAGGTCATGATCTCACAGCTCATGAGTTCGAGCCCCGTATTGGGCTCTGTGCTGACAGCTTGGATCCTGGAGCCTGCTTTGGATTCTGTGTCTCCCTCTCTCTGCCTCTTCCCCTACTCAACACTCTGTCTCTCTCAAAAATAAATAAACATTAAAAATATTAAAAAAATAGAATACAAAAGTTTGTCAGTAAAGCAACCCCATCCCCTGTAAGCTGGTTTAATAGCATGTGCTGGTGTGCACACATACATTTCCTAGCTCTCTTTGCTGAGAGGGTCTGGAACAGTGACACTCCAGTTGCAAGGAACATAACTCGAAGCCCAGTCTTCCTTTCTAAACACCATTCTCCAAAAAAAGGAACTAGGGCTTGATAAATGGCTGATTCCAGGTTTGGGGCAGGGGAAATACAAGACGAGCCTGGAGCATTGTGTCGTGACAGCAAGTAAAGAAGTGATTAAAAAAAAAAGAAAAGACTAAAACAAAATGAAACTAAAAACGAACAATGGATGGGGATGTGTCAAGAGGACTTGGCCAGTCTGAAAGAGCTCCCGATGGCCAAAGGGGGAACAATTTGAGCAACAAAAGAAATAACCCAAATAAGTGATTATGAACAAATGATTGAATAAATAAATAAATGGGAGAGAAGGAATACATCTTCCTTACAGGATACTTCCAAATAACTTATGTAGATCCCCCCTCTTGCCAAGAGATAGGGCTTAAATTTCTCTCCTCAAGTGTGGGCTGGGCTTGGTAGTCACTTTTAAGCAAGTGAGTATGGAAAGATAACAACTTACCAGTGAAGAAACCTGGCAGACACCCCCTTCACCAAGTGATCCAGGTTAACATTACCACGGATAAATCGTGGTGATCTCCCGTTACCCCCATATGATGCGTTGAGAAGGGCTCTTTCACCATCTATGTATTCTTTCTCCAAACCCTTAAACCCACTCTATCACGAGAAACCATCAGGCAAAGTCAAATGGAGATACATTCTTTTTTGTTTGTTTTTTTAAATATATTTTTTTAATGTTTATTTCTTTTTGAGAGAGAGACAGCACATGAGCAGGAGAGGGGCAGAGAGAGAGAGGGAGACACAGAATCTGAACTGTCAGCACAGAGCCCAACGTGGGACTTGAACTCATGAGCCATGAGATCATGACCTGAGCCTGAGTTGGATGCTTAACCGACTGAGCCACCTGGGCGCCCCTCAAATGGAGGAACATTCTTAAAAATAGCTGAGAAGTATTCTATAAAAGGTCAAGGTCGCGAAAAGCCAGAGAAAAGACTGACAAACTCACTGGCCAGAGGTGAGTAAGGAGACATGGTGACTGAATGCAGTGTGGCATCCTGATGGGATACTGGAATGAAAAAAGAACATTAGTGGAAAAGCTGGTGAAATCCAAGTGTACAGTAAATGTACCATCATTTGTTTCTTCACCTTGACAAGTGAAGCACAGGAATGTAAGGTGTTAACCTTCAGAGAAACTGGGTGGGAAAATATGGAGAACTCAATGTATTATCTTTGCAACTTTCCTAGAAGTCCAAAGTAAAAAAATGAAACAGACAACGGAAGGTGGTTTAAATACATAAGAGTTCAGTTTCTTTCATGTAAATTAAGTTCAGAGGTAAGCAGTCTGGGACTAACATGCTGGCTCCATGGTCATCGGGGATCTGGGCTACTTCTACAGATATTCTGCTATTTTTAAGCCTTTCTCTTCATAGTGCAAGATGGCTGCCAGAATGCCAGACATCCTGGCTATATTCCAGGCATCAGGAAGCAGGGAGGAGGAAGGACAAAGGAAGATAGGAATCCTTTCAGTTGAGCCTTTTCCCTTTAAAGAGCTTACCCAGAAACCCTACTTCCACTGCATTGGCTGGGGCATATCTAGTTGCAAGGGAGGCCGGGGAATGTCATCTTTCTCTGAGTGCATTGTGCCCTGAGTAAAACCAGCAATCTGTTATTAAGGGGAAAAATGCATACTGGCTAGGCATCTGGCAGTTCTTGAGCCTTCTGTTCCTATGCATAACGTGGTCTGTGACTTTCTTAGCTCAGTTGTACATGGAGGAAGGAAGACAATCTCCCTTGAAGGCATCTTTTCTCTATAATGATTCTCTTGGCTTGAAGAAGGGGAAATGTCACAGTACTTCCTACCAGGCTGACCACTCACCTCCCTTTATAGATCTCTCCATTAAAATCTTAAGTTTCCTGGGGCACCTGGGTGGCTCAGTTGGTTAAGCATCTGACCTCAGCTGAGGTCATGATCTCACAGTTCGTGAGTTCGAGCCTCACGTTGGGCTCTGTGCTGACAGCTTGGAGCCTAGAGCCTGCTTCAGATTCTCTCTCCCCTCCCCCCCTCTGCCCCTCCCCTGCTCATACTCTGTCTCTCAAAACTAAATAAACATTACAAAACATGAAAAAAAAACCCACTTCAGTTTCCTGCTTCTCTTCACTGGTGAAGATTGGAGGTGAGCACTGAAGGACAGTTTATCTTCTCTTTAGTCAGCCGTGTGTGTAATCTCAGAGTCTTTTGCTCTGGGACTCCAGATCTTCATCCATTTATGATGGATACCCATTCTTTGCTGAAAATATTGTAAATTGAAAATACAGTTAAAACACCTCATCTACCAACCATCACAACTTAGCCTAGCCGGCTTTAAATGTGCTCAGAATGCTTGCTTTAGCCTACCGTTGGGCAAAATCATCTAACACAAAACCTATTCTATGATAAGGTGTTGAGTATCTCATGTAATTTATTGAATACTGGACTAAGAGTGAAAACCAGAATGGTTGTATAGGTACAGAGTAGTGGTAGGTGTATCACTTGTTTATTCTCATGCTCCCGGGGTTGACCAGAAGCCGGGGCTCTCGGCTGATTGCCGGCACCATGAGACAGTATTGCACTGTGTGTGGCTCGTCCAGGAACAGATTACATTCAAAATTCAAAGTATGGTTTTCACTGAATGCACGCTGCTTTTGCAACGTTGTAAAGTCGAAAAATCAGAAGTCAAGCCATTCTCTGTCAGGGACTGTCTGTAGAGGTAAAATTTGGGGGTGATATCACATAGGGAAAGCCTATGTAATATCCTGTTAAACAGGTTTTCACTGAGAAGGTTGAGAAGCAAGATCCATGGGGCATACATTTTATACGATCTGGTGTTAGGACAGATTGGTACCTCTCCCTTCCCCAGTAGGTAATTTGGCAGATATATCCAAAGTCTTCAGAATATTTATATCCCTGTAATGTAACCTTCTGGAAATTGGTTGGTGTCTCAGGGAAGAAATCTGAATACAACAAACAAGAAACTACTCAAAGTGGGGGTGGCTCAGTTGGTTAAGTGTCTGACTTCGGCTCAGGTCATGATCTCACAGTTCATGGGTTTGAGCCCCGTGTTTGGCTCTGTGCTGACAGCTTAGAGCCTGGAGCCTGCTTCGGATTCTGTGTCTCCCTCTCTCTCTGCCCCTCCCCCGCTCGTGCTCTGTCTCTCTCTGTCTCAAAAATAAACAAAACATTAAAAAAATTAAAAAAAAGAAACTACTCAAAGATATTAATTTCAGTGATATTTATAATGTGAAAAAAAATAGGAACCAATTTAAAGGCCAATGATGGACCTTTCATTAGGTGGGATTTTATGTAGCCAAAATAATAGGGTTCATTTTGATTCAAGAATAACATGGAGATGTGTTTATATTATGAAGTTAGGTGGAACTAAATGGGTTTCGGGGTTGCGTATACAATATGATCAACCTAAAAAACTTGGGGAGAATACATGCGCCAGTGTGCCACTTTAATTATCACTGGGTAATAGGGATTTTAATGTAATAGAAATGTTAGAAAAAAAACCCAAAAAACTTCTGGATAAAGGCAGAAAAACATAAGGAAGAAAAGGTATGTGGGTGATTTTATTCTTTGTTTTGGGTTATCAAAAAATGCAATTTGATAACTTAGAGTCAAGACCAACCAGCAAGTAGGGGCGCCTGGGTGGCTCATTCAGTTAGGCGTCAGACTTGGTTTTGGCTCAGGTCATAGTCTCATAGTTCATGAGTTCAGGCCCCACATCGGGCTAAATGCTGATAGTGTGGAGCCTGCTTGGGATTTTCTCTCCCCCTCTCTCTGTCCCTCCTGCATTCTCAATCTCTCTCTCTCTCTCTCTCTCTCTCTCTCTGTCTCTCAAAATTAAAAAAAAAAAAAAGAACTGTCCCCTGCCCAACTTCTCCCTGCTTTCCTGGGGACACCTGTCCAAGTCTTAAATTTTTCCTCTGGGTCAAAATAACATGCTCAGGTTGCCACTTCTTGATTTATTGATTTTAGGCATTATCTGTTGGCTTCCTGATAAGGTAGATGAAGATTTAGGTCTCTTATACCCCTTAGTGGGTAAATAGTGGCCTTCCAAAGTTCATGTCCATCTAGAATGTTGGAATGTGACCTTTATTTGGACATAGGGTTTTCGTGAAGGCAATTGAGTTGAGGATCTTGACATGAGACCATCCTGGAGTTGGGTGGGCCGTAAATCCAGTGACTGGTGTCCTTGTTAGTTGAGGAGAGGACCCACAGAGACATGTATAGAGAGAAGAAGGCCGTGTGAACACTGAAGCAGGGACCAGAGTTATGTAGCCCCAAACCCAGGACTTTCAAAAGTGATTGGGAGTCACGAGAGGCTGGAAGAGAAGCATGGAATGAATTCCCTCTCACAGCCTCCGGAGGGAACCAACCTTGCCAACATCTTGATTGCAGACTTCTAACCTCTGGAATTGGGAGAGAATAAATTTCTTTAATTTTTAAAAATTTTTTATGTTTTTATTTTATTTTTGAGAGAGACAGAGAGACAGAGTGTGGGCAGGGGAAGGGCATAGAGAGAGAGGGAGATGCAGAATCTGAAGCAGGCTCCAGGTTCCGAGCTGTCAGCACGGAGACCGACGCAGGGCTCGAACTCACGGGCTGTGAGATCATGACCTGAGCTGAAGTCAGACGCTTAACTGACTGAGTCACCCAGGTGCCCCTAGAGAGAATAAATTTCTACTTTTTAAAAAAAAAATTTAATGTTTATTTACTTTTAGGGGAGAGAGAGAGAGACAGAGCACTAGCAGGGAAGGGGCAGAGAGAGATGGAGACGCAGAGTCCGAGGCAGGCTTTAGGCTCTGAGCTGCCAGCACAGGGTCCATTGTGGGGCTTGAACTCACGAACCGTGAGATAATGACTAGAGTTGAAGTCCAGAAGTGGAACCTTAACCAACTGAGCCACCCAGGTGCCCCAACCTTTTTTGTTTTTAAACTTCCCAGTGATCTTTCTAGTACTAAGCATGCATTTCGTTTATAATGGGAGAAAATAAAGTTTATTAGGAAAGAGGGCTAGGATGTGAAAATGTAGTGTTCGGGGAAGAACAAAGGCACTCAGAATCTGGCTGAGGTTGGGTAAGCGTGACTCTGTGTTGAAGACAGATGCTGGTGGCTCAACATGACCAAAGACAGAAACCACCTGTGTCAGCACAGCTACCATTTACTCCAGAAAGTTCTTGCCCAGGAAGATAAGATTGTAAACCATTAAATATTTGACCATTTGCCTTGGAAATTCCTGAAAGCCAATTTATTCAAACAAGAGATTGCACAGTTGTGCGCATAGCTCTTTTCCCAGAACCATTGGCTGTTCCCCTGGGCAAAAACTCCACTTGCCAAACAACTGTTGGCTGATAAAGACTTGCTCTAAGGCTCCTGCCTTGCTGTGGCCACCACTGATCCTAAACTGTAGTAACAGACCGGACTTAAATCACTTGAGCTCAGACACCAAAACCCAGTAGGTATCTGCCTCTGGACTCCCCCTTCTGAGACGCTCCCAGCCTTGATCGAGGTGGAGCTCCTGCCTCTGACAGCAGTTAGGTAAAAAATCCGGCTTATTTGTTGCCCAGGATATTCCAGTGGCCTTACTGAGCAGCCACGGTGTACAGGTGTTTGAGTGTGTGTATGTGTGTGCTCGCTTGTGTGAGAGTGTCTGCAGGAGGAAGTGTGTGTGTGTGTGTGTGTGTGTGTGTGTGTGTGTGTGTGTGTGCATATGAATGCCAAGCTAGGGAATTGGAATTCTCTTCCACAGACAGTGGGAACCTTGAAGACAAGCATAGAGAGGTGACGACATGCCCAGGCCTGGGTTTTGGAGAGATGTGTGATACCAGGCTCAGGAGGACTCTCAGGGCCATCGCTAAAGGTTTAAAAGACACCCATGCAGTCGGGGCATAGAAGCAGACAAGATTGCCAGACAACAGTGAAGTGGATTAAAGCTGGCTGCTGATTCTTGGCCATTCTCCCATCAGGAGAGAATCTGTGCTAGCCTTGGGCCTTGTTTTGACCAAAGGAAGTGACACTGAGGCTAGGCCTTTGGAGATTGGTGGCTTCTGATATTCCTCTTTGGAATGCTTCCTTTTGCATCAGACTGTAAGAAGTCTGATACCCTTGAGAACACCATGCTGGAAGGAAGCCCAAGCTTGCCTTGTGAATAGAGAGGGGCTACAGGGAAATAGGACAGAGGCCCCCACAAGAAGCAGTGAAGCTGTCTTGAAAATTCCACTCCAGTTCAGCCGGTAGCTGAATGCAGCTGAGTGAATGATGCCAGCTGATGCCATGTGCAGCAGAAAAGCCACCCAGCTGAGCCCTCTCTGAATTCCTGTCTCACAGACTCTTGAGCAAGACAAATGGCTATTTTAAGCCACTGAGTCATGGGGTAGTTTGTTATATAGCAATAGACAACCCAGATAAACAGCTAACATCTCTTGGTTACTCGGTGCAGGTCAAGGATAGGGGTAGGCAGTATTGTTAGGATGTTAGTTACCCATGATTTGTTTCACGGATTCGGTGTAATCCTAGGCACTTAGATTTTCATATTCATGATTCTCATTAGCTGTTTGCCTGAAAGTATTGCCCATCATACATTTAACTTTTCTTCTTACTCGTAAGTAATTGCTGAGTCAGAAATACTTTTTCAGGGGTGCCTGGGTGGCTCAGTTGGTTAAGCGTCCAACTTCAGCTCAGGTCATGATCTCACGGTTCATGGATTCGAGTCTGGTATTGGGCTGTCTGCTGTCATCGGAGAGCCTGCTTTGGTTCCTCTGTCCCCCTCTGTCTCTCACCTGCCCCTCTCACTCGCTGTCTCTCTCTCTGTCTCAAAAATAAACATTAAAAAAAGAAAAAGGACTACTTTTTCAGTATATGTTAAAGTCAAATAAGATGTGAACCAAGAGAGTCCAAATTTGTATCCTAAATTATGTCACATAAGCTACCTTTCAATAAAACTTTGGGGAAAAAAAGTACAGCGCCAGGCTTCGTCTCGTTAATCCTTGAGGTGGATGCTACGGTTACCTCTGTTGTGCAGAGAGGGGGCAATGATGTGAGGGAAAGAAGGATGGAGCTAAAGGGAATGCAGTTGTGGGTGGAGGGGGGTCAGACAAGGAAATCGAGAGGGAGCACTGGAGAGAAAAGGAGCCATGCGGCCCCCGCCCTTGGTCTGGGCTTCCTGCGTAGGATCTGGTTCTCAAAGAGGGATGCTAACCTGGATGTCGGCTGGCTCTTGGCTTGAAGTGTGTGTCGTCTTGCATCCTTCCCTCAGATTCCCCAACTAACGTACATCCAAGTTAACCCACCCTCCTTACCCCCCACTAGCATTTCCAGGTAAAACCTTGGTTTGGGGTGAAGCCTTACTTACTGTTATTTTCTTTCGAAGGGGAGAAGTGGGTAGCAGAGAGAGAGAGAGAGAGAGAGAGAGAGAGAGAGCCTAGTCCTAATCCATTAACTTGATTGGTTCAAAATATTTGCCTTCTTGGATTTCAGTGGCCTGGAGAAATCCACCCCTAAATGAGGAATTTCACCAGCTATAAATTAATATGCAAATCTATGCAAATAATGTGCAACTCTTCCTAGGCCTCTCAGACAGGCTTTTGTTTGCAACAGGATTACTTCACCGGGCCAATTCAATTGGGTAGAAAAAGCCCTTTGCAAATGGGATTTTCATATTAACAAGAGCTGTGGAGGATTAAGTGTCTGGCACTTGATGTGTCTATTTATAACCCTCCATCACAGAACTGGGCAAGCTGCAGACGGCACCTTGGAGCTGGAACCCAGGTTTGCCTACAAAGCCAAGGACTATACAAAGCTGTCATCTTAACTAATGTTCTGCCTCTACCTTTCGGCTGAGGTGTTTCACCATAAGAGCCAAGCTCAAATGCTAAAATATCAACACCAGTTTCTTAATTTCAGTAGTAGGAAGTTTAGAGTATGTGATATTGTTAACATGGTGGTTTTTTTTTAGGATACAAAATAATACCTACTGACTGGCAGATAAGAATGGAAGTTAAGCGTGCACATTCTGCGGCGGGGGGCTTGGGCTTGAGCTGAAATCCACCCCTTCCCAACCACAAGAATAGGGCCAAGTGGCTTTTTACCTCTCAAGTGTCTCAGTTTACCCCTCTGTAACTCTCAGGGTTGATACGAGGGTTAACCGAGTTCATTAAGAGCACTCCATGCCTGGCACTAAGGAACTGCCTGATAAAGGTTATCAAGTGCCAGGTAATTAATGAAGATTTTAATGGGAGGGAACGTCTTGATCGGTCAGAACAACCGACGAAGTAGCAGCATGAGAAAATCAAAATTTGGCCATTGTTTTTAGCCGTGTTTACAATGTGACATCTAGCCCCCAGCAGATTTCAGGCACACTGGGGGTGCCTGGGTGGCTTAGTCGGTTGAGTGTCCGACTTCGGCTCAGGTCATGATCTCATGGTCCATGAATTCGAGCGCCATATCGGGCTGTGTGCTGACAGCTCAGAACCTGGAGCTTGATTCAGATTCTATGTCCCCTGCTCTCTCTGCCCCTCCCCCACTCATGCTCTGTCTTGCTGTGTCTCTCAAAAATAAATAAATGTGAAAAATTTTTTTAGATTCGAGGCATGTTGAAGAATGGGGAAAGCAGGATTTTTGGAAGACAAGCATGCTTTTTTTGTGTGTGTAAATTATTTTATTGAGATATAGTTGACGTATAACATTATGTAACTTTAAGATGTACAACATATCTATTTGGTACGTTTATATATTGCAGTAGGATTATCACCTTAATTAAGGTTAGTTAACACCTCTGACAGGTCACATAGTTACCATTTCTTTTTTGTAGTGGGAACAATTCAGATCCACTCCCTTAGCAACTTTGAAGTTTATAATGGGCTCTCTGTGATCACTGTGCTTGGAAGGCAAGCACTCTCCTTACAAAAAATGTTTGCTGCGATCCTTCCACCCAATTTTTAAACTTCACATTATGACATTTTCTAATATTCGCAAAACTTGAGAATGTTTTCACGAACCTCACATGCTTATCATCTACATCCACTTACATTTCGTCATGCTTCGTCTTCTACCAACTTTTCTTTTTTTCTTTTCTAATCTAGTATTTTTTCTTTTTTCCTTTTCTTTTTCTTTCTCTTTTTAATTTTTTAATTTACATCCCAAGTTAGTTAGCGTGTAGTGCAATAATGATTTCAGGAGTAGATTCCAGTGATTTGTTCCCTATGTATAACACCCAGTGCTCATCCCAACAAGTGTCCTCCTTAATGCCCCTTCCCCATTTAGCCCATCCCCCCACCCACAAGCCCTACAGCAACCCTCAGTTTGTTCTCTGTATTTAAGAGTCTCTTATGTTTTGTCCCCCTCCCTGTTTTTATATTATTTTTGCTTCCCTTCCCTTACATTCACTTTGTACCAGATCTTGGTTTCTAACACCATCCTCCAAAAAAAGGAACAAGGTTGATTCTACGACAGGGGAAAGAAATACACAAGATGAGCATCTTGCAGTGCCTGAAAGTAAGAAGTGCTTCAAAAAAAAAAAAATGCAAACAAAACAAAACAGAACACAGAGAGCCTGGGTGGCTCAGTTGGTTGAGCGTCCACACCTCATTTCAGCTCAGGTTGTGATCCCAGGGTCATGGGATCAAGCCCTGAGTTGGACTCTGCACTTATGCACTTAGTGTGGAGCCTGCTTGAGATTCATTCTCTCTCTCTCTCTCTCTCTCTTTCCCCCTTCCTCAGGCCCTCTCCCTCACTCACACTCTCTCTCTCTAAAATAAAACAATAAAAAAAAGCCAACAATGATGGAGGCATGTCAAAGGAACCAACTGAAAGATTTCCCAGTGGCCAAAGCTGCACCAATTTGGGCAACGAATACTTTTATTTCTTCCTTTCCAATCTGCATGCTCTTTTATTTCCCTTTCTTGCCTTGCATTGGCCATCAACCCCAGCACGATGTTGAATAGCTGTGGTAAGAGCAAACATTCTTGTTTTGGTTCTGATCTTAGGGAGAAGGCACTTAAATTTCACTATTAAAAAAATTTGTTTTAAGTTTATTTACTTTGAGAGAGAGCGAGAGCACACACGTGCTCAAACTGGGAAGGGGCAGAGAGAGAGGGAGAGAGAAAACCAAGCAGGTTCCTTGCCGTCAGTGCAAAGCCCAACCCGGGGCTTGAACCCATGAACCACGAGATCATGACCCAAGCTGAAATGAAGAGTCTGAAGCCCAACCGCCTGAGCCACCCAGGTGTCCCACTTAGTTTTCATTATTAAATATGATGTTAACTGTATCCTCGTGTTGAATGAAGATAATTGTTCACAACATTTGAGGGCCGTGAGCCCTCTTTTGGTCATTATGACCTTTTAGGATCTTGAGAGATACTTAGGAAAAACCAGGGCATGCTCTGGCTGGTGGTCACTGTCTCAGGGCAGGTCCCCGAGAAGCAGACTCTCAGACAACAGTATACTTAAAAAAGTTTATGGTGAGTGCTCTTGGAATTAACGTGTGGGACTGGGCAGGGGGAAGATATTGAACTGCAGTGCAATCTTAATGAGGGTCAACAGATTTAATTAGAAGATGTGGAGCTGGGATGACCTTGTGTAATTGCCAAATTGAGGCCAAAGACAGCCACTTGATGTAAACACATATGCTTCTTCATTGAGCTCCCTTTGCTGTGCACCCTGGGTATCTTGTGACACATTGGAGCTGGGTTTGTCTGGACGTCTTGGTACTTGGGTTCATGTTTTATGTCTTGTAGCAAAGATCAACTATTCAGTTGTAAGGAGTCTAGATACCATTTAATGACAAAGTGAAAACCCTTTCAAGACTTTTTCATTGCATGGCTTTCTTTAATAGATGATGAGGGACAGATATCTATAATATTCTCAAGGCAGACTGGTGCAGGGCTGAACACTGCATTACACTGAAGCAGCTAAGACTTCAGATTCATAGGTCTGAGTACGTTGCTCAGAACTCCCATCTGGTTCCCACTGAACTTATCCTGACATCTTTCTCAGGAGGCTGTTTTGAAGATTAAATGAACTAATTCTTAGAAAATGCTGTGTGCTGCCTAGCACATAAGCATGCAATAAATGTTAACTATTATTATTATTATTATTATTAATATTTATATCCTTAGACTATTTTTTGCAGTTTGTACACGATGAAAACATATTGATTGCACTTATTTTTATTTTTATTTAATGTTTATTTATTTTTGAGAGAGAGAGAGAGAGAGAGAGAGAGCAAGCAGGGGAGGGGCAGAGGGAAAGGGAGACAGGAGATAGAATCCCAAGCAGACTCCGCACTGTCAGTGCAGTTGGTTGAACTCGTGAACCGCAAGATCGTGACCTGAGCCAAAATTAAGAGTCAGATGCTTATCTGACTGAGCCACCCAGGTGCCCCCATGTACTTATTTTTAAACAAAGTTAACATGGGGTGATAAGGTCTTAGCTGAAAGACAATACAGGCATTCAGGGTGCCATGAACTTCGCCCATTTAGAACGGCAAACTTAATCGGTAAATATTGCATGTGTTCTGACTACTCTGCCAAGCAGTTCCCTTGCCTCCTCTCTCTCTCTCTGGGCCTCCTTGTTATTCCCTGAGATACAGCAATATTGACAATATTGAAAGAAGGCCAATTAACAACCCTACGATGGCCTGTAAGTGTCCAAGTGAAAGGACACTGAGGACTTCTCTCACTTTAAGTCAAAAGCTAGAAATGATTGAGCTTAGTGAGGAAGGCTTGTCAAAAGCTGAGATAAGCCAAAAGCTAGGCCTCTTGCCCCAAACAGTTAGCCAAGCTGTGATGCAAAGAAAAAGTTCTTGAAGGAAATGAAAAGCGCTACTCTGGTGAACACATGAATGGTAAGAAAGTGAAATAGGCTTATTGCAGATATGGAGGAAGTTTTACTGGTCTGGATAGAAGATCAAACCAGCCGTAACATTCCTTAAGCCTAAGCTTAGTCCAGAGCAAGGATCTCTTCAATTCTGTGAAGGCTGAGAGAGGCGAAGAAGCTGCAAAGACAAGTGGGAAGCTAGCCGAGGTTGGTTCAGGAGGTTTAAGGAAGGAAGCCAGCCCCACACATCCAAGTGCAAGGTGAAGCGGCAAGGGCTGACGTAGAAGCTGCAGCAAGTTCTCCGGGAGATCTGGCTGTGATCCTTAATGAAGGTGGCTCCCCGGATGACAGATTTTCAGTGTGGTTGAAACAGCCTTATATCAAAAGAAGATGCCATCCAGGACTTTCATAGCTGGAGAGGAGAAGTCAGTGCCTGGCTTCAAGGCATCGAAGGACAGGCTGACACTCTTGTTAGGGGCTAATGCAGCTGCTGACTTCAAGTTGAAGCCAGTGCTCACTTACCATCCTGAAAATCCTAGGGTCCTTGAGAATTGTGCTAACTCTACTCTTCCTGGAGAAAGACATATACCATGTGTTTTCACTCATGTGTGGAACTTGAAAAACTTACCAGAGGACCATGGGGGAAGGGAGGGGGAAAAATAGTTACAGAGGGAGGGAGGCAAACCATAAGAGACTCTTAAATACAGAGAACAAACTGAGGGTTGAAGAGGGGGGTGGGGAAGAGGGAAAAATGGGTGATGGGTATTGAGGAGGGCACTTGTTGGGATGAGCACTGGGTGTTGTATGTAAGTGATGAGCCATGGAAATCTACCCCCAAAACCAAGAGCACATTGTATATGCTGAATGTTAGCCAACTTGACAATAAATTATATTAAAAAAAAAAAACTACTCTGTCTGTGCTCTATCAATGGAACAAAGTCTGGATGACAGCACATCTGTTCACAACTTGGTTTCCTAAATATTGTAAGCCCATTGTTGAGACCTACTGCTCAGAAACAAAGATTCCTTTCAAAATTGTACTGTTCATTGACAATGCACTTGGTCACCCAAGAGCTCTGACACAGATGTACAATGAGATTAGTGTTTCATGTTTGCTAACACAGCATCCTTTCTACAGCCTGTGGATCAAGGAGTAATTTAGACTTTCAAGTTTTATTACTTTTAGAAAAATGTTTATTTATTTATTTTTGAGTGAGAGAGGGAGAGAGAGAGTGTGTGAGTCGGGGGGAGGGGTGACAGAGAGAGAAGGAGACAGAGAATCCCAAGCAGGCTCCGCACTGTTAGTGCAGAGCCTGACCTGGGGCTACATCTCAAGACCCTGAGATCATGACCTGTGCCGAAATCAAGAGTCAGACACTTAACCGACTGAGCCACCCAGGCGTCCCAATAAAGTATTTTTAAATTAAGGTATATACGTACCTAGGTGGCTCAGTTGGTTGAGCGTCTGACTTTGGCTCAGGTCATGATCTCACAGTTCGTGAGTTAGAGCCCCTGCATCGGGCTCCTCCTGTCAGCCTGTCAGCACTGAGCCCACTTCAGATCCTCTGTCCCCCTCTCACTGCCTCTCCCCTGCTTGTGCTCTCCCAATAAATAAATAAATAAATATTAAAAAAAATTAAGGTATGTATGTTAAAAAAAATAATGGTATTGCGCACCGGATAGACTGTGGTATAAACAGCTGTTCTATGCACTGGGCAACAAAGAAATTCATTTGACTTGCTTTGTTGCAGTATTGTTTTACTGTAGTGGTCTGGAACCGAACCTGCAGAATCTCTGGGGTACGCCTGTAAACAGTGACGCTTGATGACGGATAATTTCTACCACCGGTGGATAATTGCTCCTCAGCAGCTACAAATACTTGTGATTAAGTCCCTTAAAAATAGTGTTTTCAATTTTATCTCACATTTTAAACTATGAAAATGTACAAACATATACAAAGATAAGGAGAATAATTCAATGAACCTCATCACATTTTCCCACATAAACATCTATTTCTTTTTTCTCAAAACTATTTTTCTTAAAGTTTATTTTTTTAGTAATCTCTGCACCCAACATGGGGCTTGAACTCACGACCCCAAGATCAAGGGTCTCGTGCTCTTCCAGTTGAGCCATCCCCTCTTTTTTCTTAACAAAATTTTTTAAGTGTGTTTATTTTTGAGAGAGACAGAGACGGTGTGAGCGGCAGAGGGGCAGAGAGGGAGAGAATCCCAAGCAGGCTCTGCACTGTCAGCACAGAACCCAATGTGGAGCTCGAACTCACGAAACCATGAGATCATGACCTGAGCTGAAACGGAGAGAGTTGGGTGCTTAAATGACTGAGCCACCCAGGTGCCCCTCTTTTTTCTTTTAAAGCAAATTCCAGTAATCATATCATTTTGCACTCACATACTTTAGTATGCATCTCTAATAATATGGGCCTTATTTATATAGCCATAGTACATAATCATACATGAAGAAATTTGGTATCATCCAGTTCACAATAAAGTTTTCCTGATTATCTAAAAATTCTCATATTTTAGAGGAATTGTTTAAATCAGAAAAGAAACAAGGTCAATACATAATATTTGCTTGTTGTCCCTTAATTCTTTTAAAATATTGACTAACCTGCACCCCTTTCCTCCAGTTGTCATGTTGCAAAAACTAGGTCAATTGTCGTAGAAAATATCCCATATTTTAGATTTGTTCGTTTGCTTCCATGTGGCATTATTAAGTAGCTCCTGTATCCCCTGTATTGCATTTTATTTTAAAATTATTTATTTTAAAGGCTTTTCTAATTAAAGTATATGACATGATAGTTGTAAAAACTTAGAAAAATGATAGAACTCCAGTTGGTAATGTAGAAGGTACAAATTTGTCATAATCCTACCCCTAGAGGTAATCACTGTTGATTGTTTGGCATATATTACATCAGAAATTTTTCTTCACCATTCAATAAGAAAGTAATTTCTTAAGTCATTTTACGATGAAGTTGGTCATCGTATGATTCTCTATTACTACGAGGTTTTTGTGGCGATGATTCAGTGGTTCTTTGCACGGTGTCCCAATCCCGTAAAAAATCTAGCCGTTGTTAGAAAGTATTGGGTCAGGACAGCACAGTTATTGTTTTAAGTTAATCACACATGGGGTGTTTTGTGCGTGTTGCAGGGTGAAGAACGTAGCCCTGGGGAAGGTGCAGATACAGAATGGGACCAGTTGAGTAGGGCCACACCTTACTCTAAGCTGCTCATACTATCAGATAGGACATGATCTAATGGGACCAGTGAGTTTGGTGCCCAGTGGCGGAAGGAAAGATCTTTTAGGCCAGTACCTAAATAACTAGGACAATTCCTTTAATTGTCTGTCTCAGTGGGGATTCTGAGCCTCCCATTCTGTCCTCTCATGCTAGGAATGGACTGTTAGTGGAATGCATACTATAATTTGTCCTAGTGCTTGCCAATTGCAAATGAAAAAGAAAAAAAGAATATATCACTCTAATTTGCGTGCCCTCCCTTGCCTAAATTGAAGAATTACACAAATCTTTTACTACAAATTCCCTGTTTTTGAGTTCTTAATTTTGACTTTTCTTTCAGTTGGTCTTAGTATGTCTTCAAATAATTGTTTCTAAAAGTAATGTGCAGGATGTTTTCTAATCTTTGGACATCTGAGAATAATTTTATGTAAGTTTTGCACATGAAAAACATGTTGACTAGATTTTAAAATATGTGATTACAACAGTTCTCAAAATTTAATAGCTATTACTTTATTATCTTTTATTTTTATTTATTTATTTTATTAATGTTTCTATATTTTTGAGAGAGAGAGAGAGTGCAAGTCAGAGAGACACAGAGATAGAATCTGCAGCAGGCTCCAGGCCCTGAGCAGTCAGCACAGAACCCGACGTGGGGCTTGAACCCATGAATTGCAAGATCATGACCAGAGCTGAAGTCGGACGCTCAACCCACTGAGCCACCCAGGTGCCCCACTTCATTATCTTTTAGAACTTGGTGCTGCAAGAACTTTGGGCCAGTATGGATTTTATTAATTTGTAAATGACCTAGGTTTTAAGATGGGGCTTTTTGCTTGTTTTTGTCTTTTTAATCACTTCCTAGGATATATTTAGGGGTGTGATCTAGATACTCCCTTTTTGTCCCTCCATTCTTCATAATCTCCACCCTGCTGCGGGCTGTGGGATTCTTACAGATTGAGCCAATTAGCTCTGATGCCCGGTAGCTTCTGACTGATTGGGCCAATGGGAGTCACTACAAGATTAGGAGCTGGAGGAGGTAAAATCAGGCCTTTTTTTTTTTTTTTTTTACAACTGTCTCACTCATTTCTGATACTTTACCTTCTTCTTGCTTTTTCAGGCCTAGTGCTGGTAATAATGTCGACTAAATTCTTGACTGATTCTGTGCAGACCTCCTATAATTGATTAGTCCAGGTACTTGGTGAACATGGTCAAACTTCAGTTGGTATGGTTTCTAATGACCTGTCCTCAAGGTCACTGATTATTCCTTCTGTTATTCCACTCTAGACTATGGTTTTTGTTTTGGTCTTTTCAATTTCAGATATTGTATTTTTCAGTTCTAGAATTTTCTTTTTGGTCATTTTTTTGTATTTTTAAAAATTTTATTTTAATCCATTTATTCATTATGACTGTGTTGCCTTTAAGTCTCTGAACATACTTAAAATAGAGATTTTGAAGTTCTTGTCTGCTGATTCCAACTTCTGAGTCATCTTTTTTTCTCCTATGGGTCTCCTTTTCCTTTGTTTTTTTCATATCTAGTAACTTTTTAAATTATATACTGGACATTGTAGGAGATGGGTTTTAAAAGGATCTCAGGGGCGCCTGGGTGGCGCAGTCGGTTAAGCGTCTGACTTCAGCCAGGTCACGATCTCGCGGTCCATGAGTTCGAGCCCCGCGTCAGGCTCTGGGCTGATGGCTCGGAGCCTGGAGCCTGTTTCCGATTCTGTGTCTCCCTCTCTCTCTGCCCCTCCCCTGTTCATGCTCTGTCTCTCTCTGTCCCAAAAATAAATAAAAAACGTTGAAAAAAAAAAATTAAAAAAAAAAAAAAAGGATCTCAAATCTGTTTTCTGTCTTTGGAGAATACAGAGTTTTGTTCTAGAATGTAGTTAAATTACTTTATATCACCTGAATCATTGCTAAGGCAGATCTATTTTGGTTTTACTGTTACTTCGGAGGTGAGTACATTAGCCCTGGGGAAGTCTTTTCTCCTAAGTGTAGCTTTCACGGAGTTGTAACGGAAAGGGTGTAATGGAAAGCCCCTTTAACTTGGAAGGATTTGATCTCCTCCCTCCGTCTTCCCTGTGGTGGGCAGGTGCTCAAATCTCACTTCAGCTCTAGTCTTTCCAGCTCTTTTCCCCTTGGGCTTTCTGTAGTCTTGCCCTGCAGATGTGGACCATGGGGGTCAGCCAATGACACATGGGAATTCTCGGTGGACATTTTGAGCTTACTTCCTCTGTGGCTTTGTTTTGTGGAATTCTGCCAATGCTCCTCTGGCATGCTCGAATTCTTTTTTCTGGCTCCACACACCAATATGATTCCAGACTCTGCCCAGCTCTATCTGCCATATTCCTATTTTTCACGTATCAAATCCTCTTCTGTTTCTGTCTGCTTTGGGTCGCTCTGCAGGGTCTTCAAACAGCTTTTTTTTGTAAAGCTCCAGAATTGGCAATCGTGATCGTCAGGAGGAATACTCTGATACAAGTTATTCTGCTATAACCAGGCCATTATTATTTCTTGCCTGTATTTTTGTGGTATGCCTCATGTACCCTTGCTCTGTACAGTCTCTTCTCACCTCAGCAGCCACAGTAATCCTATCAGAACGTTGAGTCTGATGATGCTTTCTTTTCCTTACAAGCCACCACTGGCAGGTCCATCTCAGACCTGAGCACCACTGGCAGGTGCCTCAGAATGAAAGCCCAAATCCTGGCAATCAGCAGCGTTTTCCTCCAGTGTACCCCCCACCCCTCACTCTGTCTTTTCTGTCTGCCTTGCTGTCTGATTATTTTCCATTTTAATCACTCTGTTCTTGTCCAAATTACTTTCTTTTCTTTAAAAAAATTTTTTTAATGTTTATTTATTTTTGAGAGAGAGAGACAGAGCATGAGCAGAAGAGGGGCAGAGAGAGAGAAGGGGACAAAAAAGATCTGAAGGGGGCTCTGCGCTGACAGCAGTGAGCCCGATGCCGGGCTTGAAGTCATGAATCGTGAGATCATGACCTGAGCTGAAGTCAGACGCTTAACCTCCTGAGCCACCCAGGTGCCCCCTTGCCCAAATTACTTTCTTCTTACTCCTTGCTCTTGTCTCAGGGCCTTTCCCCTTTCTATTCTCTTTTCCTGGAATTGGCAGCTCCCACCCTGTTGAAAATGATAAATTCCTACATCCCTACCTACTCTTATAGCCTCTTTCTAGCTTCCCTGGTTTACTTTGTCTCCGTAAGGTTCACAACCACCTTGTTCACTGACAGCTTCTCCTTACAAGGATGTAAGTTCAGTGAAAGCAGGGATTTTTGTTTGTTTTGTTCCCTTGTATAGTCTCAGATCCCAGAATGGATAAACCCTGAATGAATCAGAGTCTCTTACTCTATAGAGACTCATACTGAGCTAGTTCCTTAATACCAAAAAATGTATGTCCAAGGCAGTTCCCAGCCATATTATGAAGCTGACATATTTTATCTTGGGCCCATTTATCTTCACTCCTGCGTAGAATGTTTCCCACATAGCTCCTCCCTTGTAGTGCTCATCTTCTGGGATACAACACTGTGGTGTTTGATAAAATGTCACTGGATTAGGTGTCTGTGGAGTTTTAGAAATAACCTCAAGAAAACACAGTATCCTTTAAATTTGTTACCACTGCATAAAATATACCAGTGTTCTTGTGTTTATAGAGTTAATAGGATAGAGATAAGAAAAAGAAGGGGATGTTGGTTTAATTGTCATTTATATAATACATTTTATGAGCCTACATAAATTATGCATCATTGACCTTTAAATGAATTTAGGCTTAATGAGATTGTTTCATCATGTTTAAAGATGTAATATAATTATTTTATTATGTTTTTTTATTATTTCCTAAGCTTATTTATGCTCCTCCCTCCTCATCAGGGCCCAAATGCGTTGCCTTCTTATCTAATATTTTTAAGCTGTTTTCTGGTTTGAGGTTTGCAGAAATCTGATCTCACTGAATTATGGCGTCGCTTAGTTGTTTAATTTTCCAGGGTGCTCTACAACAACCTTAGCTTTATCAGAGACCTGTGTTTCCAAAGAGTTAAACTTTGTGATCTGAAAATGGATTCTTTAAAAGTGTGGTTTGCAATAGAAATCTTTATCATCCTGCACACACATAGAATAATGAATCTAGAGCTTAGGCTCAGCATTTTGCCCTCTAGTGTTGGATCTTGAAAACGCAGATTAATATTGAACATGACTTTGTGTCCCATGGAGTCCTAGGGTCTCCAGAGGATCCCAAGAAATCTGAAGGGAGGGAGGAGGAGGCTGTACAGGCTGGACTCTGGCCTCATTCCTTTCAGATGCACAAGTATCACTTGGGGCCACTGCTCTGCTCTTACTTGACAAAACGGTTGTTTTTGTGCTTCAAAAATAAAAATTTAAAAACCATAGCTCTAGAGTGTAAGCATATGAAACCTAAGAAGTGATTGTAGTGCACATGTTCACTTATGTCATTAGATATTGGAATTTGGGCTATATTTCCTCATATAAAACATAAATGCTTGAGCTAGCCCCAAATAACTATTTAACGTATGGTGCAATTTAACATCTATCTATCTATCTATCTATATTTTTTAACATCTATATATTTTAATTAAAAAAAATACACAACAGAGGGGTGCATGGTTGGCTCAGTTGGTTAAGCATCTGATTGTTGATCTCAGCCCAGGTCTTTGGGGTTGTGAGTTCGGGCCCCACATTGGGCTCCATGCTTAGCAGGGAGCCTACTTAAATAAGCAAACTTGATTATCACTGATAATCAAGGTGTCTTTGATCTTTTTGCAGGGAGGCCCTGGTGGAGGCATCCTGAAAGCAATTCTGATGTTTGTATGCTGTGGCTTGTGGTGAAATGTCCTCCTTAATCCACTGAAACAATATTTATGCTGTTTCTTTTTGTTTTCTGGGTGGGAGTCAAAGCATATGGGGATGGGAAGTGGATTTTCTTGGGCATTGGAAGGGGCCTGAAGTCCCTTTGGAAGGGAAGGGGAGAGGGACTTGGGGGATCAAGCCTTTTCCAACCTTCCCAGCTAAGGATTCAGGTATCTTTGGTAGTTTTCTCCTAAGGCTCTGCTGGTCCTCCTGGTTTCTGGGACTCTAGCCCAATTCTCAGAGTTCAGAATTGGGGTTCTTGGTTGCTTCTCCATTTGGCTATGTGGAGTTTTGATAACCTCCAGTGACTCTGAGATCTTGTTTCCTGTGTCTGAACCTACTTTAACAGGAAAATAGAGACTTGGAGAGATCAAGGAAAAGAAGGCATGGCGCAGTGGAGCAGACTAGAAGGATGGGTAATTTCCGGGGGCCCCCTTTGGAGGAGGGCTGTGTGTGTCCTGGGCCTTCTGCAGGAAGGTACATATAGGAAATTGGTGTTGATTTGTTCAGTCTTGTCATACTGGCCAGGAATATGCTGGGGGTACTTCCAAGCTACTTGGGACTGGGTAAGCTGAGTTTTTAGAGGTGTTGGGGGCACCCAACAGGCTAAAACATCTTCCCAGCCCAACAGTGTAAAGGGGAGAAATTCATGAAAAATCTTATGGTATTCTTCAGTGAGCTGGAGAGACAAGAAAATGTGCCTGTGGTAGGCAGCATCCAAGATGGCTTCCAACGATTCTCTGCTTCTTAGTATTCATGCTCTGTGTAATCCCTGTCTGTGTGGGCTGGACCTAGTGATTCTAATACATAGATTATGGCAGAAGTGAGGAGGTGCCACTTCTGAGACTGTGGCTTCCATTTTGCTTGCACTCACTCACTCTGGCTCTTCTTGCTTACTGATGAAGCCAGCTACCATTTTGTGAGCTGCTCTGTGGAGAAGCCTATATGGCAAGGAACTGAGGGTGCCTCTGGCCAATAGCCAGGCAGTGGGTTTGAAAGCAGATCCTTCTCCAGTCAGGTCTTCAGATAAGATCCCAGCCTTGGCTGATACCTTGATTACAGCCTTGTGAGAGTCTCTAAGCTGGAGGAACACAGTTAAGCCATGCCCAGGTTCCTTATCCACAGGAACTGAGAGAATAAATATTTGTTGCTTTAAGCTAATAGATTTTGGGATAATTTGCTTTGCACCAATGGATAACAATATAGCACCGTTGGAGTAGGAGTGTTGGAGGCTATTGTTTTATGTAGATGATTGTAATGAGTGGCTTCTTTCACTCCACCCTTTCTGGTGATTCCTGAGCCAAGGGTGGGAGTTGAAGGCGTGTGGAAGAGGTTAGCCAGAGTTAGGGTCATGTTGTTGAACTGTGCAGGACCCCTTCCCCCAACGAAGAGCTCCCACATCATTCCATAAGATAGTCATAATTAGCATTTGAAAACCTGTCATGCAGAGATCAGGAGAGCCTACTCAGGGCTGGTCAGAGAAGCCATGTCAACCAGTATAGGAACTGTGACCAAATCTAGTCAAGTAAGGAGACACTTGTTCTTTATCCCTTTTCCAAGTTCTCAACACTCTAGCCAGAGCCTAGAAGAGGGGATGGGTGAGAGTATGAAGGGGTAGGACTCTTGAGCACATCAAAATGATAGGTTTTCTGTGTACAAGGACATAGCCCATCACCCTCCAAGAGTGACCTGGTGGTCAGCAGAGGCAGGGGAGACCTTGTGACATTCAGTAGGTGAAAAAAAGGTGGCCCCAAGGGTCATAGGTCAGCATACTTTAAAGGGGTTTTGTATAGAAGGTACCAATAACAAGCATTTGAAAGCAGTCTCTATTTTTGTCTAGTAAAGCATTACAGTTCTATCATTTTCTTGAAAGTTTAACTTTCCTTCTCTAATCACAGGAAACACTATTTTATTATGGAGGAACTGCTTTCTCCATCAGAGGGTCCAAGAGATGTAAGAGTAGGATCCATAGGACCTGGGATCCTTGGAGATCCTTGGATCTTCACTGGATGCCTCTGGGGCCCATTAAGTGAAAGAGGGAAAGCATCCTTTGCCAAATTTTTTACTGTTCCCTCTGAAAAATCTTTTTGAATTATTCTCAGTACTCTCAAAAAAATATGTATTCACTGTAGGAGATTAGAAAGAAGAAAATAAAAACCATGATCCCAATGCTTAGCATCATCTGCGAACGTTTTGGTGTATATTTTCCCAGCCTCTTTTCTAAGGTGTTCATGTTGTGTTGTACACAGCATCTTTTGAAATTTACCGTGATAATAACTTGAGCATCTTTTCATGTTTCCAAGTATATGACCATGACATTATTTTTGAGGGTTCCATAGTATTCCATTTAAAAGATACAACATATTGAAGGTATCTAGTGTCCTCTTGGTGGGCATTTAGAAAGGTTCTAGTTTTTGATATGCAGAGATGACTATTCTTCCTTGATGTAACCAAGTGAGGTCAAGTTGAGAAAGGGCATAGACTTAGTGTAATGAGACCAGGAGAGACATAGAATGTCCAGGGGTCTGGAGAACTCTTGATGATCCTTCCCCTGTGTACTTTCATGTCCACCACCAGTGAGAGTCAGACCATGTGCAGGCCATGGTTATCTTGTATGTAAGGTGAGGGTGTTGGTCCCGTGATTTCTTTGGTCATTCCATGTTTGCGAATTGTTGACCAGTTGACTATCTTCAGGTTCTCATCTGGTGCACCTTAAACCCCTCCAGTGTGCTTCCTCCTCTGTGAAATGGGAATATAAATGTCCTTCTTAAGAGGTCTGGGGGATTAAATGAGATCATGTATGTCTGTCATAGACCCCAGCACTTAGTAAGCCCTCAACAAGTCTCCTGTTATTAGGTCGAACCATACGAAATTGCCAATTTTTTGTAGGTCAGACATGACTAATACTGGCGATTTCATTTTTCTTCCATAGTAAAATGTCATCTGTACTTTTCGCTTTCTTTGATATATACACATACACACACACATTCATGCATACTGGTTTATTGAAGCAGGAAAAGAGAATGGAGGCATTTTACAAATTCGAGGGCTGCAACAAGTTGGAGATGTTCTTTGCAGACATTCCCATGCTATGCTCTCCACAGTAAAGAACCTGGATGCAGCTGAGAGGTTATATTACAGGTAGCTAGAAACAGAGGTCACATGTTGTCTGCAATCGCTTTGGAAAATTTTGAGAACAGGTGTATCGTCGTGACCATTTAAATGTTGCTGAAACACCCTGAAATGAATTCCTATAGGGCAGCAGTGTCCCTGGAAACTGAACAATTAAGACATCCTGTTACTCTTCAAGACCTTCAGGCAAGTGGGGTTCGACAGTGGACAAGAGGCACAGTGAAGGGTGGATGGAAGGACCCAGAGGTCACTGAGGTCATATGTGGCTACAGGGGAACTCGCACAAGTCCTGGGACCTGACACATCCCCACCAGGAATCCAACCTAAGCTTCTGGCTCTTAAAGCCATTGGACATAGGGAGAATAATTTCTGAATTGAGAGGATACCAGGAGAGAAATGGCATTTTTTCACTGAAGGGATGAGAAGATGAGCTACAGCTCACCTTTTCTCCCCTGACTTCCTTTCTCGTTCAGTCTTGAGAAGCCACGCAGCAAAGGGGCCGCTGATCAGCAGCGGTGGCCGAAGGGGGACAGTAATGGGTCAGAGCCGGATGGACTGCTGGTATGAAGCCTTGCGCCACCCTTCCAGAAAGAGACACTTCAGATACCTCCAGGATTTTAAAGTGAACCATAGAGATCCTTTTGATTCTTTGGAGTTTTTGAAATGCTGATGTGTAATAGGGGGGCGGCCAGGGGCTGGCAGTCCTGTCTGAGATCCCCTAGGCAACTGTGTGGAATTCTCCCTTCGAATGTCAAGCAGCCGCACATCCTTGGTATTCTTTTATTGTCTGGGGGAATATGCGGTTGAGAATATACTGAGAAAGCTGGATAGGAGGCCCTGGCTCATTCGCAGGGAGGGCCCGCAGCATGCATTTCCGCTGCCCTCGGGGGACCAGAGGACAACACCTACAGATAGAGTGTCTGGCCACCAATGAGCATTCGGGCTGGCGGGTGGGGAGTGTGTGTGTGTGTGTGTGTGTGTGTGTGTGTGTGTGTGTGAGAGAGAGAGAGAGAGAGAGAGAGAGAGAGAGAGAGGGAGGGAGAGGGAGGGAGACCATAAAGGAGGAGGTGCACTTGTACATCCATGCAAGGAAGAAGAAAAACAGTTTGGGGGAAGGGGAGTTGGGGAAAGAAATATATAAAAAACCCTTGGGGAGAAAAATATTCTGTACTAATCAACCTGAGCCAACCTGTTATTTGGGGAGCGTTTTAGACGTTACCATAAAAAACAATCATCGGGTGATCACTGAGCACAAAATCATTTTGCAGTCACCCAGCAGTCTCTCTTCTAGAGCTCCAGAATTACCAAAATATTCTTGTCTACCAGCAGAGGGATAAAAAAAAAAAATTGCACATCTCCCTGTATGTTTTTTGGTTTTTGTGTTCCCACACGCCCATGTGATTTCAACTCTGAGGCTGTCCCCTAGCACAGTTCCCACCTGGTGGCTGCTCACAGGTGAGCATGAGCAGCAGGAGCAAGGGGCAGGTGCCAGAGGCTGCAAAAGAACAGCAGCTGGGGGGCACCTGGGTGGCTCAGTTGAGTGACCGACATCGGCTCAGGTCATGATCTCACAGCTCGTGAGTTCGAGCCCCGTGTCGGGCTCTGCTGACAGCTCGGAGCCTGGAGCCTGGCTCGGATTCTGTGTCTCCCTCTTTCTATGCCCCTAACCCACTCACATTCTGTCTCTGTCTCTCTCAAAGATAAATAAACATTAAAAAAAAATTAAAAAAAAAAAAAAAAAAAGGAGCTCTTCTGGTCCACATCCATGTAGAACCAAAAGCCAAGGTAGGAAATATACAGGTTGATGGGGGGCTGGGGGTGGGCAGGGAGATGATGGGGAAGGTCCATGTGGTGACATCCAGGACGGGGGCTGCCGAGGACAGTGTGATCAAGGCCAGGCGGTGGCATAGGGCAGTGCACCTTCGCAGGACTGGGTGGGTGACTGACATCATATGGGAGCCTTGGGAGTCATCTGTGCAGAGGCCCCAACTCAGTGTGTTGAAATGGGGAAGCAGGCAGGAGTAGAGGATTCCTCCCAGGAGAAACATTCCAGCGTCAAGGCTTCAGGTTGCTGCTGGCCAGCCCACGACAGGTGGTGTGGCCCCAACAATGGCCCCGACCCATGTGTCAGCAATGCTGATCCTCTTTAATGGGGTACAGCAACAGGTACACAGGAAAATGTGGAGGACCCCCAGCACTTCCGTGAGTGGGTCCACCCCCTCAGGTAAGAAGGGCAACTTCTGGAACCGCACAGCTCGCCACGGGCTCATCCGTCCACGAACCAGAGGTCTGTTTTTTGTCGTATTCATGTTTGAATCCACTGACGCTCCAAAAAACTGATCGATGGAGTTGGTGGCACTGAATGCGAGGGCTGTTCTGGTAAAAGTAAGTAGGAAACAGTGAAAAGGTCCTGGAGCCGGCTCAAGTCCGGCTGAGAGCTGTGAGTTTGGCATTGGGCAGTCGAGCCACAGTTCCTGGGAGATCTTCCAGATACAGCTTCGTTTCTCCCCACTGCTTTTCATCTTTGGTCTCTCCCCACATCTCCTGAGCCTGTAGTTCTGGAGGCCGGCCCTGGTTTCTAGCAGTTCTTTCTTACATTTGGCTTTCTGGGCAAAGAAAGGCTGGGACGCAGAAAAGGTCTCATTTCATAGATTTCTGCTTTGGCCTGACCCAAAGATGTTTTTTTCAAGGAATGGAGATTCCACTGATTCTGGCTTCCATTTTACTTGCTGGCTGAGGCTTCTGTCCAGTTCTGTGACATACATGGGCGTGAGGAAGGTCACCCACTGCTTACTGAGGCTCCTGAAAAGATGCAGACATGGAGGGGATTCCTGCACTGCCCTTTTTTCTAGAGACCAGACACATCCTCCGACCCAACCTGTCAGGAGGCGTGAGGAGAGAGCGTGTGGGGATGTGACTGTAACGCGTGAGTCTGGCTGCTCCCTGGCGTCCCCGTCTCCTCTCTTCTCTTGGCTGCTGGGCACTGAACTTTTTCTTTCAGAATTAATCTTCTGTACCCAGGAAAGGCACACGATGTAGGGGAAACAGCATGAGCCACTGTCCAAAGGCAGGCAGCATCCCGGCCTCTTTGGCAACGTTTTCACAAACCATCTTTAGGGTCTGTTTTACCTGTAATCCCAGCCCCCTCCGTAGTGTTATTTTCATATGTGCAGGTGGGGCTGACCCCGGTCCCTACTCATCCTCGAAGAAGCTGGCATAGTGCTTCGAAGAGGACAGTTAGAGGCGGTCACTGGGGCCACTGGCTTGTTCCTTCCTGGAACAAGCATCAGGGACCTCTAGGATCTGCGTAGCCACCCAGCTTTACCACGTACCCAAGGAGTCTCATTTCCTGGCAAAGTCAAGGGACAAGGTCACAGAGGTCATTGGGGCTTAGTGATCAGCAGAGGGTGCATCATTAAACATTTTTTGTCTCGATTGTAGAAGTTACAAAGTTTAATTGTGAGCAATTTTTATTGTGGGAAGAAAGATCAAATAGCACAAGGATAAAAATAAAAAGGTGGTATAAAGAGATTCTGGAGGCTTTTCTCCCCAGAAGTAATAGGGTCTTATTTTTTTGTTTTTGTTTTTGTTTTTGTTTTTGTTTTTAAGTAGGCTTCATACCCAGTGCAGAGCCCAGTGTGTGGCTTGGACCCATGACCCTGAGATCAAGACCTAGCTGAGGTCAAGAGTCGGATGCTTAACTGACTGAGCCACCCAGGCACCCCAATAGGGTCTTAAATAAATTCCTCTTCCAGATACTACTACTGTATAACAAACCACCCCCGAAACATACTGGCATCAATCAGCCATCTTCTTATGTTCACAGATTCTGTGGGCCAGGAGTTCCCAGACTGGGCAAGGCCATACGGACTGTCTCTGCTCCATGATGTCTGGGGCTTCAGCTAGGAAGACTCAAAAGCTGGCAGTAACTTGACTGTTGGTTGGAATCATCTGGAAGGGACTTCACTCACACATCTGATTCTAGATGATGATTCTAGATGATGGATGGGACCTCTCCCTGGGGTTAGCTGGAACAAATACACATATCTCTTCTTATAGACTAGCTTGGGCTTCCTCACAACAGGGCAGCTGGATTCCAACAGTGGGTGTCCCAAGAGATACGAAGTAGAAACGTGCCAGTGTCTTAAGAGCCTGGACATGGTCATAGTGTCAGTGTCATTTTTGCTGTATTCTGTTGGTCAAGAACTAACCAAACGCAGATTCGGCATTGACCCTACCTCTTGATTTGATGAATGGGAAAGAATTTGGGAGCTCTGTTTTAAAACCTCCACAGTTCCCCAGATGACAGTGTATGTAGCTCAGTGATTAGGAGATGAGAACCTGGGTTCATAGTTCACTTCCATTCTTACTGGCTGTGTGATCTTAGGCAAGTTCATCGAGATAGAGACTAGTGCTCGCTAGAATCTGTTTCTGTTTTCGTCTTCCTGGGAGCACCAGTAGGCTATGCCCCAGCCTCTTGCATTGAGCTGGGGCTGAGAGGCTCATTTTAGCCACACTTTAGCCCAGTGCCGTGTGTCACACTGGGTTAAGGGGATAAAGAGCCCCTTGCTCTCTCCTTACTTGCTATCTAGATGCAGGGAAATCAAGTGGCAATTCATTGTGGGGGGGGGGGGTCACAATACAGAAGGAGCCTGGGTCCCTGCATGACTGCTACAGTGAGTCCTTCGTTTCATGCCCTCTGCCAGCAGGGATGTGGGGAAGAGGTAGGCTTGGAGTGTGTTAAGTCACTGAGGTTTTGGGTTTTTTGTGATAGTGGTTGGCGTACCCTGACCAATGCGTTACCCAACCTCTTTGAACCTGTTTCCTTGCCTATAAAGTGGGGTATTAACCACGGCTATCTTTGGGTGCCCTGAAAATTAAGTGAAATAATTTATTGTACAGCGTCTGGCACATAGTAAGTGCTCAATGGATGTTAGCTACAGTTATTAAGTGAATGTGACTGCCAGTTAGAAGAGGGGCAGGTTTGTGTGTGGAAGGATTGTGGTCCAGGGGGAGTTAAACGGTAGGGTTGCCATCATCGTCGTTGTCTTCATCATCATTATCATCATCATCAAGATGGCGCCCACCATTACTGAACACCTGCTTGGGCCAGGCTCTGGCCTGGGGATGCTTCACCTGTCTTTATTTCAATTCACTGAGGCAAGATATTTTTAGTCTTGATGTCGAGATGAGGACCTGGGGGCCCAGAGCTTCTGCTAAAGCTGTCTGAAGTCACAGGCAGGCTTGAAACTCAGAGCTCTCTGACCTCAAAGCCTGACTTGTTTTACTGCAGGGATGACACCTCATGCATTTTGGGGAAATGTGACCTGTATTTAAAGAAAAAAAAAATGAGGCCCTGCCTGGCTTCTCACTGGAGAAGTGCTGTGTTTTCCTTTTGAGATTTTTCCTCTGCTTCAAGTTGTAGGGATTTGCTTTTGGTAATTAATCTTTCAGCAGATAGCTGGACCAAAAATGTGGAAGGCCCCTGCTTCCTTCCCTTCCCCCAGGTCCTCTTGCTTTGCTGTTTTGTTTGAACTCTGTAGGCTCTATGTGTAGTGGGTCAGTGGAGACCGAGACTGGATCTCCAGAACAAAGCCCATGTCTGAGTCCTGAAAGTCTCTCTTCAGCTTGAGGCCTCCTGTGAGAAGAGTGGATGTTTTAAAGCCCTCTCAGTGACATTGATAACCCGAGGTGGGATTATAACACCAATGTGGCTGGCTCCTGGGTTTGTCTTTCTTTCTTTCTTTCTTTCTTTCTTTCTTTCTTTCTTTCTTTCTTTCTTTCTTTCTTTCTTTCCTCCCCTCCCCTCCCCTTCCCTCCCCTCCCCTTCCCTTGCCAAAAGCAACTTGCAACTTGTGCAGGAGCTAGATTTACTACATTACCCGGTGATTAATGCCTCTGAATAATCGTGTGTAAATTGTTGCCTCTCTCTCCTCTTTATATCAGTTTTAGTTTTAGCAACATAACCTGCCCCAAAGACCAGTAGATCTATAGGTTTTGATTCAGTCATTGGCATTGTGGGATCTCCCTGGATGACATTTGTGTTTTCATTAAGAAGGCAGTTCTAGGTGGCTTAGTGGGTTAAGCGTCTGACTCTTGATTTCAGCTCAGGTCATGATCTCGTGGTTGGTGAGATAGAGCCCCACATCGGGCTCTGTGCTGTAAGCGTGGAGCCTGCTTGGGATTCTCTGTGTCCCTTTTCACTCTGCCCCTCTCTTGCTCTCTCTCTCTCTCAAAATAAATAAATAAACTTAAAAAAAAAAAAAGAAGGCCGTTCCATTTGCCACTGTTAGGTTGTGCCCACCTTCAGTTGCTGAACTGAGACAGGCAAAGATGAGGGTTTATGACATATTTTACTTACACTGTTTCTGTTCTGGCTCGGATAAAACTTTAAACACAAGCCATACCTTTCTTCATTTTTATGTATATACGTATGTATGTATTTATTTTTAATGTACATTCAAGTTAGCATGTAGTTGCAATAATGATTTCAGGAGTAGATTCCAGTGATTCATCCCCTATGTATAACACCCAGTGCTCATCCCAACAAGTGTCTTCCTCAATGCCCCTTCCCCATTTAGCCCATCCCCCCACCCACAAGCCCTACAGCAACCCTCAGTTTGTTCTCTGTATTTAAGGGTCTCTTATGTTTTGTCCCCCTTCCTGTTTTTATATGATCTTTCTTCATTTTTATCTCACAGGCAGTTTTTCTATCAAAGGCAATACTAAGGGCCAGATGGATAAAACCAACATCTTCCCTTCAGAGTATCTTTGAAATATTTATAAACGTGTTGGCGGAAAAATTCTTGACCACTCAATGCTAGAACAATGGGTAAAGTTGATTTCCTTCTAGAATATTATTAATATCATATTATTAGTATAGTATTATAGAATATTATAGACATTCTTCTGCAGTAAAACTTTGAAAACTGTTTTGTTCTTTAAAAATGCTTTTAGAAATTAGAACAAAAAAAAAATCTTTGTGGCTATTTAAAAAATAACACTAGATGGCGCCAGAGAGCCAGAGAGGACGTGGATTTGCCTCCAGAAACAAGATAGACCTGAATGAAAGGGGCGGCCTGTGGGTGACAGAGGTTATTTCTGAGAGAAATGCTGCAAAGCAGGGGCTCTGGCAGTCACTTCTGCACATCCTCGCAGCGTGATCTGTCTTCACCAAGCCTTTGCACAACCTTTTCAGCCCAGGTACCATCTTCTGGCTGAAGTGTATGCAAGAGGCAGGTTGGTCTTGAGCAGTGGAGGGAGAATAAAAGAAAAAGGCAGAAGGAGCGGAACCGTGCAGTGAGCATGTGCCCCAGCAGTGCCTCTCTAGGGTGCACGGTCACAGCCAAGGAGAGGGAGAGCTGGATCATGAGGGAAGGCGGAGACCAGAAGACCAACTACCGGCAGGTGGCTTCTGCTCTCTGGGCCCCGAGTTTTTCAAGGAAAGAATGGAGAACTTGGTGATTAAGAAATTATGGCAAAATTTACGTAATGTAAAACTTAGCATTTTAACTTTTTTAAAAAACTTTTTCACTATGGTAAAATATGTAACATAAAATTTACCATCTTAACTTTTTTTTAAAAAATTTTTTAAAGCTTATTTGTTTTGAGAGAGAGGCAGAGAGAGTAAGCAGGGGAGGCACAGAGAGAGAGGGAGAGAGAGAATTGCAGTATGAGCCAGGGGGCTTCATCAAGAGGCAACGTGTGTCATTACTGAGGACAGGGAAGGATGTTTGGAGGAAATGCGATGTCTTGAACTTCATTCAATGTGCTCGCCCTTTCCAATTTGAACAGAGCAAGGATTTTGCAAGAGAGTACAACAGATGCACCAAGAAGTCAGGAAGCTCGGGAGGAGAGAGAGAGGCTGGGGCGGGACACAGGTCCCTTTTCCTTCCAAGGGGCTGGTGGTGACTCTGTAGGATGACTGGGTTTTGGCTCCCCACCAGGAGTTTCTGTTTGGTATGCAGGAGTGAGCCTTGCAAATGGCGATGGTATCTGCACGGGGCAATTGCAGAGCTGCAGGAACAGGCCGGCTCACCGAGGAGGCTTCAGCTGCCGCTGGTGGAGGCGGGCGCAGACTGTGGGGCAGGAGTAGAGCAGTGAAGGGAAGGAAGGGCAGAGACCAGGCCTGAGCTGCTATTTCAGATGGTTCCAGAGCTGCCAGGGGTGGTGATACTGCAGAGAAATTCTTCCTGGGGGAAGAGTTGCAGACAGTAATTTCCTCAGTTATCTGCTGAGGAGTGGGGCCTGGAAGGCTCTTTCTGGCATGCAACAGGGCATGGTTTATTGAGCACTGTTTTGGTCCTAAAAGGCCCAGTAGTGAAGCACTTGGCCTAGACTCTAGTTGGGGTCATGGGGACTCAGGCAAGCCTGGTCAGGGAGTACAGCCTGGAGGAGGTGATGTGTGAGCTGGGCCTTGAGAGATGCATAGGAGTTTAGATGAACCATGGGGCAAGGGGCAGAGGTGGGGCAGAGGGCGGCTGGGGGTCTAGGTCTAGGCAGAGGAAATAGGCCTCCAGGCCAAGCTCTGATGGTGAGCAGTGGTATGGAAGGTTCTGACAACCTCACGTGGTGGGAATATTAGGTTGCCTGTGGTGGTTGTGTAGGTATAAGTTGCAGTTGAAGAAGGAAGCAGGGGCCAGATTGTGCTAGGCCTTTTATGTCTTCTAACCTGGTGAGGGAGTTTGAGTTTTATCTTGAAGACTGTGGCAGCCAGTGGAGGGTGTGAAGCAGAGGGGTGACATTGTAAGACACACCTTTTTGATAAAGGACTCTGTGGAGACTGGATGGGTGGGGGCAAGACCTGAATCGAGTGCCCATAGTGCCCTCCTCCAGACCAGGCTGACTCTATTCCAGGGTAGAAGTGTTGGTCAGAGCCTAGGTAACGGAAGCAGAAAGGAGAGAAAAGGAAAGTGCTTTTTTCCCGCTGTACAACTTTAGGGGCCACCAGTCTCACAGACCATGGTGCGAAAAATAGGCCTTGACAGTGCACATTCTATGCAACCCTATATGGCATCCCTGAATAAACAGATTGAAGACTAAAGAGGATCAAGAAGATAAACGATGGTGGTTCATTGAATGTGAGGGAAGGAGTAGAGAGGGTTCAGAGATGACCCCCAGGCTTCTGACTTCGCTATGGGATTAGGGGATATTGGTGTCATTCATTGAATCAGAGGACACAGAAAGAGCGCAGATTTGGGAGACATGACTGGGAGAAACTGGGAAAACCGTTGGAAGCAAGAGACTTTGTGGGTATGGACACAAAACCCTGGAAAGCAGGGACTTTTTCCACCTTGCGGTTCCTGGCTCCCAGCTGGGCACGTGGTGACCTTTCCTGACTCCCCTGGGGGCTCATCCAGGCTCCTTATGGCAGTTAGCATTAGTGTTCAGAATGGTGGATGGCTTTGGGGTCAAGAACTAGTAGCAAAGAGAATAAATGCTGTACAAGAGCCCTCCAGGGACATCCTACGTTGTCTCCATGGTGACCGCAAACAAACAGAGAACCCAAGAGGGTGCTGGGTCATTATGAGGTCACTCACACCACTTCCAAGACAGATGCCTAAAAGGAAAACCCAAAAAAACCTGGTGGTGGAACTGAACTCAACCACTTTCTTTTATTTATTTATTTTTAACCAAATGCAGTCAATCTCATTTTGTGTGTAGCTAGGCATCGTGAGAAGACTCCAGGATGAGCCACCCTTGTGAGCCTGGGGTTTGGTTTGTGCCTGGGCAGGGTCCCCTCATGAGAGACACAGTTCCCACCTCTTGTTTATTTGTTTTTATTTTATTTATTTTGAAAGAGGGAGAGAGAGAGAGAGAGAGAGGGAGAGAGAGAGAGAATCCCAAGCAGGCTCCAAGCCGTCAGTGTAGAACCTGATGTGTGGTTTGATCTCATAAACCCTGAGATCATGGCCTGAGCCAAAATCAAGAATTGGATGCTTAACCAACTGAGCTACTCAGGTGCCCCCCAACCTCTTGTTTTTATTCAGGGAATTTGCTCAACCCCATGCTTTCCCCAGGGTCACCTACTCACTGCTCTGCAGAGAACGTTAAAAGCATCCATGAAAGAGACATGGCAGATTTTGTTGGCCATGAACCTCAAAGATGAATTTTCCTATCACATTTTATGAGTATGGGTTTTAAAGCCTCCATAATGCAGGGCTGCCCCTCTCCAGTACCCATGAACTTCCTCTTACGGTGATGATTTGTGTTGTTAATTTGGCCAGGAGAAGACCTTGGACAATACTGGATCATGTAGCGTATGGAACTGATAGAAATGATTATCTTTTTTCTTTTTTTTTCCCTATGGATAGCAAAGGGAAGATTTTGCTGTCTTCCTTGAACTTCTTAGCTCACAGATGGGATCCTTTGTGAGGAGCTTGGGTGGGGATCCCAGGCAGGCAGAAGATAATGTGGTCTCCAACAGTATCCAAAGACCCTGAGGGTTAGGAAGAACAGATTAAGGCATGGATTTATTTTGTTAATGATTATTTTTGAGAGAGAGAGACAGAGTATGAGCTGCGGCGGGGCAGAGAGAGAGGGAGACACAGAATCCGAAGCAGGCTCCAGGCTCTGAGTTGTCAGCACAGAGCCCGATGCGGAGCTTGAACCCACAAACCGGGAGATCATGACCTGAGCCAAAGCCAGACACTCAACTGACTAAGCCACCCAGGTGCCCCATAAGGTGTGGATTTTGAAGGGACCTCCAGGAGCAGTAGGTGGTGACATGAACAGAACCATAGATTGTTGGAGCTGGACAAAGCCTTTGGGATTGTTTGCCCCAGTTTGTTAAATTTGTGGATTGGGCACCAAAGCCTGAGGTTTTACTCAAGGTTATCTGGAGGCCTCTAACACTTAAAAATAATTCTTTAATTTACAAAGTGGAAGGTTTTTTTTTTTTTTTTTTTTTTTGGTTAAGTGGGGCAGTTAAATGAAACACAAGCCTCCATTTGTGGTCTAATAATAACCCAAAAGTTTTCTCCTGCCCTAAATTAAGAATCCTCATTAACGAATTGGGCTTTTGTTTGCAAGAAGGCACAGAGCATGGCCTGTTTTCCCCCTGCCTAGGACAGCAGCAATTATAGCTCATAGCTTAGGCAATGATTTTCTGGTGCCTTCTCTGTGCTTGTAAGAGATTAGAGTCACTAATGAGACATTAATGATCCAGCTCCCAAACTTAACTAGAGTTCACTCTTGCCTTTTCAGAAAGAGGTGGCGAGATTTTCTTCCCCCTTTCCCCAACCTGTGGTGGTAAATTCAGGCAAAACCCTGGTGCAAGGAGCAGATTTGCAAAAGTGGGGCCCCCAAATGCCTGACCACTGTGGAAAATGACTTCTCCAAGCAAAGGGCACAGGACCCTAGACAACAGGCGTGCATTTGATACATTGGAAACCTGGTTCTCCCGCCGTTGGCCTGGCCGTGTGTTTTTCTGTTGGAGAATGCATCACCTGAACATGATCTGCTCAGTCACATTTCTGTTCACCTGGCTTGGCCTCACTCTAAGAGTACTCTTCTCCTTGTCATCATGGACATTTGTTTTGAAATGCCCTGGGACTTGCTGCCCACCTCAAGCATGCCTTCAGGAGCTTGGTGGGCTTCTACTTGGAGAGTCGAGAAACACTGGTCCTGACCCTCCAGGGTGGGTGGCTCGGGGGAGAGTGGGGTCTCACCGAGGCTCTCTCTGAGCATGTTCCACCTTAGGCCTAACAGAACATCTATGACCAATGTGTAAATGGATGCTGTTCTAGAACCTGAGAGCCACAAAATCTGGCCTGGGCGGTGGCTGTCTCACCTGCACATCTCTGTGCTGATCGCTGCTCTCCCCTCATTTGTCCGCTTAGCCTCCCCTCAATGATAACTGTCTTAGATTGGGCTCCCTTAGAAGGAATTTGAGTCTAAATAGTTTACTTGATGGGGGGGCAGACTTGGGGGGTACGAGAGAGAAGGGGAGTGACTCCAGAGGGCAGGCTGACAAGCTGCTGTTGCTGTGGGCACTTGGGGCACCGTGCCCCTGATGACCTCTGGGAGCCACCAACCCCCTCCCCAGGGGCAGAGAAGCTGCCTTCTCTGTCACCAGCTCCTGTCCTGCATTGCTTGAGGGCTGTCCCACATTCAAGGATGGAGTGGGCCCCTCACCCTTGGCAGAGAGCCCAGATAGTCACAGGGGAGAGGCACTTGTGAGTTCCGGAATGGTGGGTGCTGGGCCCCTGTGTCTGCCCCGTGACCGTGACTGGGGTTTGAGCCTCTGCTGTGTGACAGGTGCTCCACGGGTGCACACCTGTCTGACTCTTCTCCTGGAGGAGGAAAGGAGAGAGTCAGCAGCTTGCTCAAGGTCACGCAACTCATACAGCAGCCTGTCTGGCTGCAGAGCCTGAGCTGCCTTGCCGGTGTCTCCTTTGAGGTGTCCTGTCTGGCCTCCGGCTCAGTGCAGGTGGCCTTTGGGACATCTCTTGTGAGCTGCTTCCCCGGGGGAGTCGCGGTGCTTCTCACCTTGGCTCCGAAGGGCTGTGTGTTAGACGCTCCAGCGGCACAGGGCAGGGTCCCTGCTAAGCCCACTCTTCTCGTGAGGTCCTCCAAGATGCGAGGTCGAGAAGTCTGCCCAAGCCCTCAGTGGAGCGAGCTCCAAACTCACTTGATTCTCCAGTGCTGTCGTCACTGTGCTGGGGTGTGGTGAGATAACCACTCCATCTACTGCCAGGCGAGTGTGAATCAGGGACATCTCAGTGGTGTACAATATGGTTAATATCTATCAAAATTACCGATCCACGTGGCCACATCCCCAGTAATTCTACTTCTGGGAGGTTATCATGCAGCTACACCTGCAAGTGAGTGAAATGGTGTATGCATTTGGTGGGTCCCAGCAGCATGGTCGGTGCTTGTAAAAGGTTGGAAATCGCCTAAATGACCATCAGTAGGGGCCTGGCTAAAGCAGGTGTGGGACATCCATGCAATGAACTCCCAGGCAGCCATGGAAAAATGAAGACGCGGGCTGTGTATTTGTTTGTTAGAGAAAAAAAAAACCCCAGGGGTGGAACTGTGTGTGTGCTGTGCTGTAACTTGTGTGAAGAAAGTGTGTGTATTTGATTGCTTTTGTGTGTCTCTGGCAGGAGACCCAGCATTGATTGCTTCTGGGAGGGGTCCTGGGAGGCTGGAGTCGGGTGGGAAGGAGACTCTTTTGGTCTACCGTTTAGTATCTTGTGAATGTCAAATCATGTGGATATTGGCTGCCTACTCAAAAGTAAATAGCATTTAAAAAATATTTAAAATCAGTGTGTTCTTTTTGTTATATCGCATTGAACTCTGAAATCCCCACCTCCCCATCTGTAAAATGAGAGAAGTCATATTTGTCTTAGAGAGTGCTGACTGCTCTCTACGTGTCTGTTCCCTTATAGTGCTTACCACCACTCTTACACGTTTAGTTTTAGGAGCGTTGACTTGATCTGTCTTGCTGCTCGAGAAGAATCATGAAGGCAGAAATTGGGTATCACTTGTTTACCCTGCTCTGTCTCTGGGACCTGCATTTGGTGGGGGCTAAACAAAAATATTTTTTGGAATAATAAATGAGTGAAGGCACTCTGTTCATCAGAACATGCTCTTTGTCTTTGTTACTATTATTTGTTGCATCAAGAGGCAGCCGGGCATACAGGCTCAGGTGGTCGAGGTTCAAATTCCAGCTCTACCACGTTTTAGCTGTGTGACCATGGGCAAGTCCCTTAATCTCTCTGTGCTCCAATTTCTTCATGAGCAAATTGGGAGCTGTGGAAGGACCTACCACACAGGATGGCTGTGAGGATACATGTATGCAAGCACTTCAAACAGCACCTGGCACTCTGTACATGTGAGGTATTTAAAAAAAAATTTTTTTTTTAACGTTCATTTATTTTTGGGAGAGCGAGAAAGCAGAGGAGGGGCAGAGAGAGAGGGAGACACAGAATACGAAGTAGGCTCCAGGCTCTGAGCTGTCAGCATAAAGCCTGATGTGAAGCTTGAACTCACGGACCAGACAGCACAGAGCCTGACGCCGAGCTCGAACTCACGGACCGTGAGATCATGACCTGAGCTGAAATCAAGAGTCAGATGCTCAACCGACTGAGCCACCTGGATGCCCCGAGGCAAAACTTCTTGTAGAATTTGGGAAGACCTTGAGATGAGTAGGAGTACTTGCTTGTTCCCCCTCTCAGTTCTTCCTTTCCAGTAAAGTGGCTCATTCTCTGAGTGGTCTCTCTTATTTTTCCAGAAAGGACCATCGGGGAAAAAGGCTCCCCAGTTTAGGGGAGAGTCGGCCTCCAGGTCGTACAGGGATTATATATGTGTGTGTGTGGGGGGGGGCTCTTTTGTTCTTTTCTTTCCCAGCACCTGAGTCTGCACCCAGTCCTCATGAACCCCCTGGGCCCTGCACTAGCCTTCCGGGTGAGGCCGTGCCCTCCGCCTGTCCCCCAGGTGCAGGTGGGTGGGGTTTGTGAAAGTCCCGGCTCTGGTTCAAGTGGTTCAGCCTCTCCCTCTGTGGGCCTGGGGGAGTTGAAGTTGGCCCAGGAGGCCTGGAGAGTGGCAGGATGCCTTGGAAACCCTCTGCTTTCTGTTTGAGCCGGTGTGAAAAGTGACTCTTCTGCTGCCAGCTTACTGATTATCATTGGGAAAAACTGTGCCTTGAGGCCTTGACGGAGATGCACAAAGGATGTGGACCACTGGGGCCTGACCTGCTCGGGGCATCTCCCTGGGGAGTGGGTCTGGATCCATGGGGAGCTTGGCCAGGCCGATCCAAGTGCATTGGGAGAGTGGCTTTCAGGACATTTTTTCAGCATCTGTCTGCATCCTGATGGGCTCCTCCAGTGCTCTTACCCCTCTCATTCCTGAGTGATCACCCTCCTCTCTGAAAGGTGGGGGAAATGTAGGGGTGGCCTGTTGCGCTCGCCCTCCTGAGCACCTTTCGTTCCATGGCTTGCAGTACAGCCACTGTGCATCAGGGTGATGCTGGAAAGTTCTCTTGCCGCTGGGAGGCTGGGTGCTGGTGGGAGATGGCTCATTAGTGCCAGGCATTCTCCACGGAGTTGTCTGCCCATTGGAAGTGTCTCCCTGAGATGGTGCTGGCTACCTTGGGTTGGCTCATTGGAACTTGAACAGGTGGCCGTGACAGCCAAACTTGAAAGACGGCAGGAGCGGTGCGCTCCAGTGCCTGGGCTCTGAAATTAATTTCCTTTCTTCTCAGGAATCTCTAGGCACATTTGTTTTTCATCTTGTTTCCTGACACAGGATAGCATCTTATCACAGTAAAATGAACCCTCAGTGTTCACACCCCCCTCGTTGCTCGGCCATATGGAAACAGCAGTAAACAAAATCACCACTGTGTTTCAAAAACTGAGGACAGGGACAGTAGGTTGACAATAGCCTGAAGAGGAGAGAAGAAGCCCAACCTCTCCTTATCTGCTGGGTCTTGGGGGGCAGGATGGAGGAGGAGCCAGAATGTCTAACCATGCTGTTTTCCTTTGTTTTGAAGTTCTGCATCCTGCAGGGGTCATAAAAAAGAAAGAAAAAATTTCTAGTACTTTATTTTCCAGCACTCTAAAATAGGAAACCAACCAACCAAACAAAAACCCCTCCCAGTCTCCCTTCTCTGCACCTTACCTCCGAAAAAGCAAACCGGACGTAAAGGCCACACACTGCCAGACTGTAGGCTGTCTCTGGCTTGCTGATGTGCTTTGTTTGGCCCACACAATATATATGCTATTATTATTTTTAATTTGGGCCAGCAGTTAAACATTGGGGGATTTCAAATAACTATGCAGAAAATCCAGAGTCCCTGACCACACTCAATTGCAAAACCAGATGGAACCATGAAGTTGCAGGGGGCTCGTCAGGCCTCTGTTGTCTTGGCTGGTCTCTGACCCCTGTAGGCATCTAATTGTACCATTTCTGGTGTAAAACACCTGGCAACCAGCTGTTGTCAGAGTATTTTTCTGGATTAAGCTTTCTGGAGCAGTGGGAGCATGGTGCTAGTATTCTTAGTTTCTTCTCCAGATTTGTCTCACCCACTCAACTTTCTTGATTGGCTTTATTAACCCAATTTTTCTGTATTCATGTGAAGCCTGGCAGGTAAGCTTCCATTTGAGTCTCCCTGGCTTTAAGAACTTTGCTATTTGATTTTAAATTAGGAGGCTTTGTAAATTTATGAATGTTCTGATTTGAATGATTTTGAGTTAGTGGGAAACTGTGGTTTCATGTTGAGCCATGTTGACTTAGTAACTTTTTTCCAGGAATGTGTCTATTTCATCCAAGTTGTATTTATTGACATAACTGTTGCCCTAACATTTCCTTGTTATCTTTTTACTGTCTGCAGGATCTGTAGTGATGTCCCCTCTCTCATTTCTGATATTAGAATTTGTGGGTTTATTTCCTTGTTTTCAGTGTTCAAACTAACTTAATGATTCTTTTTAAAAAATATTTTTAATGTTTTATTTTTGAGAGAGAGAGAGAGAGAGAACAAGCAGGGGAGGGGCAGAGAGAGAAGGAGACACAGAATCCAAAGCAGGCTCCACACAGGGCTCGAACCCATGAATGGCGAGATCATGACCTGAGCCAAAGTTGGACTCTTAACCTACTGAGCCACCCAGGTACCCCTTAATGATTCTTAATATAGCTATGCTTTGACTATGTCCATGTATTATTCTATGCCGGTCTATACTCTTAGATTCCCCAAGTTGCCTCCTTTTTTTCTGAAGGCATCAACCACCTCCTGGACCATACTGCAGCCACCACTGGGGCCAACCAGTCACCTGCCCTGAGAGAGCTGGGCCATCCTCTTCCCTGTGCTCTGCAGCTAGGCCAACCAGCCATGTGCCTGAAGTTTTCTGGTTCTTCCTGCCACTTTTGGACTTGGATAAGCAGAAGCTCCATGCAGTTATGGAGTCTGGCATCTGCAGGTTCAGGGGAGGGTCACCCTATGGGGTAAACATTGACTAGTGGGAAACAGGAGATAGGAGTGAGCTTGCCAGGACCACAACTAGGCAGAGTTGAGTAAGACATTGAAGATGCAAAGTAAGGAATTGGCAGATATGCTTCTGTCCTTCTTTTCTCCCGTGGACTGTTCTTGAGGGTCAGTTTCCCCTTGTAGCTCACCTGTGTCTTCATATGTGGAGTGAATCCACCTGCCTGGTGTTCTGTTGTGTCTCTTTGTGGCTTGTAGTGAACAGAGGCAGCACTCTGTAATGCTCCTCTTTCCTCTGACCCTTTCCCCTTTCCCTTGTTCTTAAAGTCTGTAGAAAGTATCCCCCCAGTAAAGTGTAAATGTCCTAATCCTTGTCTCAGGCTCTGTTTCTTAGCAGATATGGGCTAAGATGGTATGAAAGTCTAAAGACAGGACACTAGATGAATTTGACTTTTATTTTGAATTTTCACCCTTTAATGAGTTATTGTAATAGGAAAAAAATCACTTAATTCTGGTTTTTTTTTTTTGAGAATAAAGAACAGGCCATTCATTGATATTCATAGGCTGAATTTGTTATGTTTTCTTTGATATATATGTCTTAAAAAGTTGAGCAACCATTTTAGAATCAGGAAATTTTTACATAGGAATACAGATTTTTTTTTTTTTACTTCTTTTGGAGCAGGGGAAAATCTGCAATATAGGCCAATAATCAGCTGGTTTGGGCATAGGCACACTTTAATTTTTTTTTTTTTACATTTATTTATTTTTGATAGAGTGAGACAGAGCTTGAGCAGGGGAGGGGCAGAGAGAGAGGGAGACACAGAATCCAAAGCAGGCTCCAGGCTCTGAGCTGTTAGCACAGAGCCCGACATGGGGCTCGAACCCACAAACCATGAAATCATGACCTGAGCCGAAGTCGGACGCTTAACTGACTGAGCCACCCAGGCGCCCCTGGGCATAGGCACACTTTAGATGGCACACCGGCTGAATGTGGTCCCAGCACTCCACAGTGACAAATATACTCCTGCCCATCCCCCCCTCCCCCCCCCCATCTATGGAACGTGCCTGTCTCCTCATAGACATTTGAATTTAAAATCTCTAGGGTAAAGGGAAATTCAGCTAGAAGTCTTGTTGGGATAGGAATTCCTTCTCAGAAGACTTCTATAAACTGTGGCTAATGACTTCTAGATTGCTGAATCATCTGGCTCAGTTAGAAGTGCTCTTTGATCGACGGTGGGAGGCAGATCAAATAATACAGAACACGTGCCAAGATGGCTCTTGCATATGCTTGGGAGAGTTCTCTCTAACCAAATGACAGTGTTCTTGAGAGCTCCTGAATCATGAACGAGAGGGAACTGTCAGCTTAGCATCAGGAATGCCGTGAGGAAATTTGGCAACAGAGCCTCTGAGAATTAGAATGTGTGTGTGTGTGTGTGTGTGTGTGTGCGCGCGTACTATACACTAACACGTATATAATATTGTACTACATATTATATAGTATATATACACTGTATCTTACATCCAGAGTCACATATGTCTCTGTGTGTATATAAATTGCATGAATTTTGTACGCCTCTTGGAGGAAGGCAGGGAGCCCCTGGTTCTCGGTAGCGGGTGCTGGTTGTAAGTCGCTGGCCAACGCAGTGATGCTTGTTTTGGGATTTGTCAGTCTCCTTCATTTCCTCCCTCTTCTTGGTTTCATCACTAGGTTCTGGCCCTCTTCCACCTCTGCCAGAGCTCCGAGGAACCGAGCTGAGTTGTAGAGAAACAGCTAGCCGGTTATTCTGACGCATCATCCTTCTCAGTGGCTGCCGCCACCCCCTTGGAGTTGAATGGTTCTTTAATATTTTCAAAGTGTTTTCACATCTCTCATCTCGTTAGATCCCTCTGATAGGCATGTGAGGATTTAAGATGGAAAGTGAGTCATAGTGAGGCTAAGTGGTTTGTCCTCTACTGTCAGCAAGGCAGGAGAAGAACAGGGATTTGGCCCAGGTCTCCAGTGGTTCCCCACTTGACTCCCAGCCCGTCAACTGGCAACATTATCTGGCTTTAATGCTTCAGCCAGACTGATGGAAGCAGTGTTTTTACCAACTGTGGGATTCAACCCAGTTGTAAAATCAGTTTAATGGGTAAAACTAGTTTTTACGAATGAAATGGAATAGAATAGATATCAAAGAACATCACATGTAAGGATGAGGGTTGTTTAGTAAAGCTTTAGGTGTAAGTCTGCTGCTATTTGGATTACCTGGGCTCTGGCTGTTGTTTGGTCAAGAACAGATTCACATTCCTTTCCATGTGGATTTTTGGATGCTGTGATGCCTGAGGTTTTTTTGTTTTTTGCTTTTTTAAATTTTTTTAAATGTTTATTTATTTATTAAAAAAAATTTTTTTAACGTTTATTTATTTTTGAGACAGAGAGAGACAGAGCATGAACGGGGGAGGGGCAGAGAGAGAGGGAGGCACAGAATCGGAAGCAGGCTCCAGGCTCTGAGCCATCAGCTCAGAGCCCGATGCGGGGCTCGAACTCGCAGACCGCGAGATGGTGACCTGAGCTGAAGTCGGACACTTAACCGACTGAGCCACCCAGGCGCCCCTAAATGTTTATTTTTAAAAAAGAGAGAGAGAGAGCTAGAGAGAGCGTGCGCAAGTGGGGGAGGGGCAGAGAGAGAGGGAGACACAGAATCCTAAGCAGGCTCCAGGCTCTGAGCTGTCAGCACAGAGCCGACATGGGGCTTGGACCTGTGAACCGTGAGATCATGATCTGAGTCAAAGTTGGATGCTTAACCAACTGAGCCACCCAAGCGCTCCTTGGGTTTTAAGGAGGTTAGATTTTAGTGATATTGTTCGGACGTGCTTCCCTTGCACATCTGATAATTCAAGGTAGGAATGCCCCATGCAGATGACAGAACTTCCAACGTACGTGTGATATTGGACTAAAAAACCCCAAAACAACCCCAACCCCCCAACTGGAAGACTGTATATTCCTGCTTAGAAAGGCTACAACCAAAGGCACCTGGGTGGCTCAGTCAGTTAAGAATCCAACTTTGGCTTAGGTCATGATCATATGGTTTGTGAGTTGGAGCCCCATGTCGGGCTCTATGCTGACAGTTCAGAGCCTAGGGCCTGTTTTGTATTCTGTGTCATTCTCTCTCTCTCTGCCCCTCCCCGTTCATGTTCTGTCTCTCTCAAAAATAAATAAACGTAAAAAAATAAATAAAAAATAAAAAGAGAGACTAGAACTGAAAGTCATATACCACTAGCTACTGGCACTATGCTAACATACAGTTTCAAAAAAAGAGTAACTTTTTAATATTCTGCTCTGAGCATTTGACAAATAAATGCATGGACCTCAGAGCAAACAGGTGGAAGAAGAGGCTATGCCCAGCAGAAACTTGGGGGCAGGAAGTGGACAGAAGTAGATATAATTAAGGAAGTAAATGGGACTTACAGCTGAGAAGGAGGCCAAGGTCAGTCCTGAGACGGTGTCTCATGACCAGGGGAGTCGGGAAGGAGCAGAGGAGTGTAGGACAGATCAGGACACAGTGACCACGAAGAAGAAGGGAGGTTATTGAGGAACTGTTCCTAACAGGTGTTGCCCAGCGAGCTTACAGGCAGTTTCCATCGAATGTCTGGACCAATGATTACAAGTGTGAATGATTAAGTAGTCAATTTACACTGGGTCATTGAGAAAAACCAGTAAAATGGAAGCCAATCAATCAAGAAAGGTGGTTAATAAATAATAAATAGACTTTTAACATGGAGTACTCTAATTGATTGCCTGTTTGCCTAACTTTTCTTGCAGATGTCCAGGGGGAGAATCACATACTCATAAATCATACTCAGTCAAAGGCAGAATGTTCTTTGAAGGCTATAGTAGCTTCCATCTGTGGTTTTTACTATGTATGCCAAGGTTTTTTCCTCTGTGGGATCATACTTCTGAAATAGCAATGGAAGTCAATGGGAAAATGTGATGATTTACAAACATTTGTTTTACATAAAAAAAAAAACACTCAACTGGCAACCTAAAAAACCAGTGACAATGAAGTCAATAACAATGGAGGAATGATGATAGATTGCTTCTGCGTGTGAAGGAAAAAACAGTAGAGGAAGAGACAGAGTGACTTGGGAGCTCTAGTGAATTGGGGCTGGGGTGTGGAGACAGGAGCAGGCAGGGGAGAGACAGAGACAGACACCTGCAGGCCAGAGAAAGGGCATGACTTCCCAGCACTCTCAACCTTCTTCAGTCCTTCTGGTAACTTTTCCTCCCTCCAGCATCGAACTCCCCTACTTGAAACTCCAGGGCTCCCCCTAAAACCTTGATTCCTCTTTGTCCAACCTGACGTAATAAGCCCAGATTCACATAAATAACATGAAGTATTTCTATAGACATGAAATATATTAAAACACATACATAAATATGTACATATAAGTATATAAAATACATAGATGCTCTACAGACACCAAACCAACCCAGGTCTCTTACCGAAATGACAGTAGTGGTGTTGCTGGCCACATATGCACACGTGGCCCATGGTATCAACCTCTTCTGCTCTCAGTTGTATTTTCTTTCCCCTGTTGACCCTCTGGCTGGCTTCACTTCCTTCGGCTATGCTGAGCCCTCAAGATGATGATGCTGGAGTTGACCAGGAGAAGGCCATGGTCATGTTTGGACTGAGGAGAGGGTTGGGGGAAGGCGGGGATGGGAGTGTTGAGTTATCCTAACTGGTACAGTGGTTATCCTAAGTAATGGACTTTTACTGGAGCTCCTGGGTGGCTCAGTTGGTTAAGCGTCTGACTTCGGCTCAGGTCATGATCTCACAGTTTGTGGGTTCAAGCCCCGCGTCAGGCTCTGTGCTGACAGCTGGGGGCCTGGAGCCTGTTTCGGATTCTGTGTCTCCTTCTCTCTCTGCTCCTCCCCTGCTCATGCTCTGTCTCTGTCTCAAAAATAAATAAACATTAACAAAATTTAAGTATGAAATCTTTGTCCTTGAGCTGTGCTTCATCATGGCATTCAAAGACAAGATAGCTGAGTATGGAGATGGCCAGATTCATGGTCTGTGTCATGTATCCATGCCAACTGTCCCAAATTCTCTCAGCATTCACTGTCTTCTAAAGACAGTGTCCTGACCAAGATTCCAAGCCTCTTTTAGTGAACAGTGAGCCCTTGATGCATAAAAAATGTCCAAGTTAATTTTCTTAACATCTACCTTCAGCTTTCTCAGATTGAAAAGCCATTCCCTGCTGTACAATTCCTTTGGCTAAATTCAAATCTTAGCTTTTATTTTGTTTGCTTCCACCCTTTTCTCGTCAGTTTGGTTAGGTAACTCAATCACTTATGGCTGAAAGCCCTCATTTGCTTGCTCAGAAGGCTTGGAACGAGGGGAGAGAAGAATGAGTCCAGGAACAGTTTGTGACAGGTATTAGACCTCTGAGCTGCACGATTCCAACATTGTTCCCAACAATACAAATGTGGCTCAGTGGTCCAGATACAAGACAGTCTAATCCTAACCTGTCTATGGGGGGATTAATGACTTGGGATGTAGTCTGTGTCCAGTGGTAGAAGGCAAAGCTTCTTGCCCATGTTCCTGGATGATTCTGTCAGTTATGTGCTCTGGATAATGTGCACAGGGGCACCTGCTCAACATAGCACTGGATTCAAGAAGCAAGGAGCTGTCGAATTTAATTCATCCATTTCCCACCCCAATGTGGAGACACCTGCAGAAGACACCTTAACTCCTCTCTCATTTTCCTTTTTCTAATATATGAGGAGTTGGCTGAGTGAGGGTAGGGCTGGCTCCTGCCCTGGAGCAGAGGGCAGGGGGCCCAGTGAGTCTGGGGTTCCCAGGCTGCTACTGCAGAGGGCTGGTGCCAGAAAAGTGAGTGCCAAGGTAAGTCACCAGGGGAGGATTCTGTGTAGATAATGGCATTCGGGTATTTGCAGAATTCAGGCTTATCAATAAAGGTGGGAAGGGTAATCCAGACAGAGTTGGATGCTGAGTAGTTATATGGTTACTTGGTTGTACTATCTCACGTTCTGTATAATTTTCTATATTATATCTCTCACAAGATTATTACAGTTTTTTTTTTTTTTTGAGAGAGAGCATGCATGAGTGGGGCGGATGGGCAGAGGGAGAGAGAGAGAACCTTAAGCAGTCTCCACGCTCAGTGTGGAGCCTGATATGGGGCTTGATCCCATAACCCTGGGATCATGACCTGAGCCAAAGTCAAGAGTCAGATGCTCAACTGACTGAGCCACCCGGGTACCCCTATTATAGTTTTGAAAGCAGAGGTCTCTTAGAGTGAGTGACTCTTACTGTTTTCTATGGAATATGCTAGATAAATACATGTACACTGATTGGCTAGGTTTTATTCAGAAGGCAACATGTCCTTCCCTCTGATTACAGTTGACCTTAATTTTGACCTTGTTGGGGCCAACCTGCAGCCAGGAACACTGCTAATTGATTGCTTTTCATTCCAATAGCTCCTATGAGATGGACCGGGCACATTTATCTATTATAAACCAATGTAGAATTCTGCTTCTTTTCACCTTCAGCTGCTGAGCAGTTGTCAGGCGCCACTGACTCCCAAGTCAATTGCTGGGCCTCAAATTTATTGGCTGAGTCATTGGCAACCTCTGGATGATTCCCAGTGAGCCAGTCACCCAGAACATGATTTTGAATTAAAAGTTTATATATTGCTTGGAAGGAACATGGCAGTCATGGCCATAGAGGCCGGGAAGGAGAAATGGTAGAGGTTGGTTTCTGGTGGTGATTGGGGTGGGGCATGAAATAGAAATCTTTCCAGCTAGATAAAGAGCAAAGCTCAGCACATAAATATTTCACTTTGATGCTCATCTGAGATCAAGCTGCAACCTGGAGTTCTCTGATTCCTGGGATGAGCTAGTAAGTGGTGTGCTTTTTAGTGTTGATGTGTTCGATTTAGAAGATGGGGGACCCAGAACACCACTCTGAAGAGTTATGGGCCTATGGGCATATCTGTGCCCTCCTGGAATCATCCTTGCATTGAACACTATTGGCCTTCTTGTTTTAGAGTATGGCACAAAGGAAATGGAAATTTTGGTGGTGTGCAGGAATTTCACTTAGTGAAGATTAATTTCTTAAGTATTGGCCACCTTGGAAAGCCTCTCCTGAGGAGACATGAAGTTGTTAACAGAGCTTAGTATCTTAAAGTGAATTAACTTATCTGATCATTATTATTCCTTGGCAGGGCAAGGAAATGGTGGGAGGTAGAGGGAATGAAGGGAAATTAATATTTATTATGATTTCTGATGTGCTAGGCCCTGTGCCAGCAATAATACCCATGTACCTCATTGAATCCTCACAAATATGTGAAGGAACTTTCTTTGACCTCAGAGGCAAAGGGTTGAGTTAACAACACCTCCCTGTTGGTCGGTGTAATTGTCTTTATTGTTTCAGTTATTTTTATACCCTTTAATCTTACCCTCTATGTCCATTCCCCAATCTTCCTAATGGCAACCATTCTAATATGCTTGACATACGTCATTTTATTTGTATTATTATTTTTTGGTGTTTATGTATGTATGTATGTGTGTATGTATGTATGTATGTGTGTATAGCGTGAGGGGCAGAGAAAGAGAGGGAGAGAGAGAGAATCCCAAGCAGTCTCCATGCTGTCAGTGCAGTGTCTGGTGCGGGGGTTCATTTGTGAGATCATAATCTGAGTTGAAATCAAGAGTCAGGCATTTGACCAACTGAGCCACTCAGGTGCCTCTTGGTGTTTATATTTTAATTTTACATTAATCATGCAGTATGTATCCTGTTTCATTCTTTTTCTTACCACTGTTTAAAAAACTTTTTATTGTGCAAAAATTTCAAACAGTTTCAAAAATTGAAGTGTGATGAACTTCATTGTGCCCATCACTCAAAGTGAAGTGTGCAATTTGTACAGAGTCAAGTTCAACTTGTAGCTACTATTGTTTCATCTGTAATTACCACCCATTCTCACTGTTCACAGATTACTTTGAAGTAAGTTCGAGTACCATACTACATACTCTTCCACCGATAAATATATTGTATGTACCTCTAAATTATAATCATTAAATTACATAATCAATATATCATATTATCATACCTAAAAATTAGAAATAATCAACTCTTCAGTCATTGTTCAAATTTTCCCAAATGTCTCATAATTTTTAAAACTTGTTTGAATCAGAATTCAAAAAAGGTTTATACATTGTGATTGGTTGATGGGTCTCTTGTCTCTTTTAACCTATGGTTCTCCCCTCTGTTCCTAAATAGTTGTTTGTTGAAGATCAGAATATTTATCTTCATGAAATTTTCCAAAGTCTGGATTCTGCCAACTGTATCCCTGTAGTGTTGTTTCCTATGTTCCTCTGCCCTCTGTATTTCCTGTAAATTGGTAGTGAGATCTAGAAACTTGATCAGATTCAGGATAAATATATGTACATATGTATATCTCAAGAAATACTTCATAGGGGAAGTTATGGACTTCTATCAAGAGGCACCTAGTGTCTGGTTGTCTCTGTGATGTTAGTGGAGTTGATGATCAATGCCTAGGTCCATGATTTCATTAGGGGTTTCAAAATAATGATAATCTAATTCTATCATTCCTTTATTTATTAGCTGGACTATTTCTATAAAGAGAAACTTAGTTGCCTTGAGATACAGTTTGTATAGGAAAAGCAAGACAGTGCTTGATTCTTTCTTTTTATTTATAAATTTTCAAAATAATGAGCCAGTTCCCCTAAAGATAAATCAATAAAGTTGAAAAAAAAAAGCTTTTTAATATTTATTTATTTTTGAGAAAGAGAGAGAGCACAAGCAGGGGAGGGGCAGAGAGAGAGGGAGACACAGAATCCAAAGCAGGCTTCAGGCTCCGAGCTGTCAGCACAGAGTCCGATGTGGGGCTCGAACCCATGAACTGTGAGATTGTGACCTGAGCCAAAGTCAGTTGCTCAACCAACTGAGCCACCCAGCTGCCCCAATAAAGCTTTAAAAATAAGATTATAAACTCATATATTTAAACATATTTGAGGGGTACCTGGGTAGCTCAGTTGGTTCAATGTCCGACTCTTGATTTTGACTCAGGTTGTGATCCCAGGGTTATGGGATAGAGCCTCGCATCATGCTCTGCACGGAGCGTGGGGCCTGCTTACGATTCTCTCTCTCTGTCTCTCTCTGGCCCTCTCTCCCACTTGTGCGTGCTCTCTTTATTTCTCTCTCTCTTTCTCAAATAAATAAACACATTTGATTATTTCAGTTGTTTGCAGTTATTTATACTGATATGTTTAAATTGCCCCATCTTTGGCAAATGGGAGCCTTTGTAAGGTTTTATTTTGTTTTTTGGTTATTTTGGACACTATCTCATTAGTCTTTGATAGATAGCTTCCTTGCTTCCTGGTATGATGATCTTTTCCTGGATCATAATACATTTATTGCCCTAGACTGGAGTCAGCCATTTCTTTAAGGAGCCCTGGTTCTGCTTAGTGGGAGATTGTATTCAGAGTCCAGAGCCTGGGTGCTACGAGCACTATGTTTCTACACTTCATCCATATTGCTGTGCACATCCAGTCTGCTTTTTCTAAGTGCTGTGCCATATTCCACAGTGTGCATTCTCTACATGGCACAAATCTACTTCTCCAATCTTGGATGGCTGTCCCCTTCCTGCTACCACAAAACAATGAACATCTTTGAACATGTCCCCTCATGGACCCGTATGAGAATTTTTTTTTAAAGGCCAATGTTATTATGCCCATTTAATTGGAGAGATTGCCAAGCAACTGGGATTGAGAAAGAAAGTGGGGAAATAGGAAAGAGGGAGGGTGCAGAAAGGGGAGATGAGGCCTAAGGCAGAATGGAACAGCTTAGAGACCATGTTCACCTGTGTGTCTCTTGAGTGGAGGCTTCTCATTTTCCTGCGGTCCTGGTATCGTGAGTTCTGGAGGAAGGACAGGGCAGGAGATGGTGGATCCGCATTCTCCTGGCTCCTCACGGCTGCTCTCCCACCCTTTCTTCATGAGTGAAGAACTCTCAGTACTCTAAAGTTCGTGCCACTGGAATATCTCACAGCTCTATGACTTTGTTCATTGTCTACATTTTGGGGTTTCTTCTACACATCCAGTAAGGGCTTTGGTAGGTGACCCCAAGTCTTCTCCATTCCACTTCTTGCCATAATCCTGGTCAGCTTCATTATCCATATGGATGATGCATTCTGCACCACAGGCTCTCAACAACTTGGTCTCCTCTGTACCAACTCCATTCCGAGGACAGAGAGAACAACAAGGTCTTGGTGACTAGAAAGAAGGCCATTATGGCTACAGCATGGAATGCTGAGCCCGTAGTGCTAGATGAGGACCCAGTGCTAGGTAGGAACCCAGCGTTCAACTTTGTAGGTTATATTACAGATTCTGGCCTCTGTCCCAAGAGAAATAAGAAGCTACTGAAAGGGTTTTTTTTTTTTTTAATTTTTACTTTTTAATGTTTATTTATTTTGAGAGAGAAAATGTGAGCAGAGGGAGGAGCAGAGAGGGAGGAGAGAAAATCCCAAGCAGGTGCTGCACCATCAGCTCAGAGTCTGATGTGGGGCTCGAACCCATGAACCTGTGAGATCATGACCTGGCCTGAAATCAAGATTCTGATGCTCAACCAACTGAGCCACTCAGGTGCCTCCTATAAGATTTTAATGCAGCATACAGGGTGTTCTGGGTTGGTGATGGTGATATGATCAGATTTGTATATTGAAAAGATCTCCACAGCTACTGACTACCTTACAAGTAAAACAGCCGGTTATTTTACCCACAAATGAGTTTAGCAGAGCGATGTAGCTCAGGACAAGGAAGCTATAGCAAAAGCCGTAGGTAAGTCTGGAGATCAAAGGAAAGGAAGGTTACTTTATAGAGAAAAGGAGGAATTTGGATGGACTATTTTGAATAAAGGTCCATTGAAGGAAAACAAGATTTCAGGGTTGTAACTATTTCTCATTGGCTGAATTTGTTGCTAAGCAAGAAGAAATTCTTCCTCCTGCTGGAGAGTGAATTTGATTTCCTTCTTGCTGGGTCTGCAGTTGAGTGGTGGGGGCATGAGAGCTCCCCCTTCTGGCCTCCTGACTCCATTTTATTTATTTTTAAAAATTATTTTCTATTATTATTTAAAATATTTAAATTCCAGTACAGATAACATACAGTGTTATATTATTTTCAGGTGTATAATGTAATGATTCAACAATTCTATACATTACTCAGGGTTCAACAAAGTAAGTGTAATCTTAATCCCCTCCACCTATTTCCCCCATCCCCCCACCCACTCCCCCTCTGGTAACCATCAGTGTGTTCTCTGTAGTTAAGAGTCTGTTTTTTTGGTTTGTCTCTTTTTTTCCTCTTGTTTGTATGGTTTCTTAAATTCCACGTATGAGTGAAATCATATGGTATTTGTATTTTTTTTTAAATTTATCTACCTATTTATTTATTTATGTTGGAAGAGAGAGAATGAGCAGGGGAGGGGCAGAGAGAGAGGGGGACAGAGGATCTGAAGTGGGCTCTGCATTGACAGCAGAGAGCCTGATGTGGGGCTCAAACTCACAAACCTCAAGATGATGACCTGAATCAAAGTTGGGCGCTTAACCAACTGAGCTACCCAGGGCCCCTGGTATTTGTAATTCTCTGACTTATTTTGCTTAGCATTGTGCTCACTAGTTTCATTCATGTTGTTTCAAATGACAAGATTTCATACCTTTTTAATGGCTGAATAATATTCCATTACGAAAATACCACATCGCCTTTATCCATTCATCTGTGGATGAACACTTGGGCTGCTTCCATAATTTGGCCATTGCAGATAATGCTGCAATAAACATTGGGGTGCATGTTTCCTTTTGAGTTAGAGTTTTTGTATTCTTTGGGTAAATACCCCCTACTGTGATTACTGGATCATATGGTATTTCTATTTTTAATTTTTTGAGGAACTCACATACTCTTTTCCACAGTGGCTGCATGGCTGCACCAGTTTGCGTTCCCACCAACAGTGCAAAGTGTTCTTTTTTCTCCACATCTTTGCCAACACTTGTTGTTTCTTGTGTTTTTGAGTTTAGCCATTCTGACAGGTATGAGGTGGTATGGTTTTGACTCGCCTTTTCTTGATGATGAGTGATGTTGAGTATCTTTTCATGTATCTGGATGTCTTCTTTGGAAAAATGTCTGTTCATGTCTTCTGCCCATTTTTTAATTGGGTTATTTGATTTTTTTGGTGTTGAGCTTTATAAACCCTTTATATATTTTGGATACTTTATTGGATGTGCTCCCGACTTCATTTAAATGAAGTTTCTTTATTTAGTTTCACACCACCATGTAGAGAATAAGACACCATGTCTGGAACAAGACAGACAGACACAGGCTGGTCAGTGAGGAGGCTATTGCCATATCCCAGTGAGAGATGAGGGTGGCTTGGGGCAGGATAGAGACAAGTTGGTGAATGTGGGGGATTTTTAGGAGATTAAGGCTCTGGGGCCTTTTGCTGGTTTGAAAATGGAAAGAAAGAGTGAGGGAGCAGTCAAGGATGATACCCAGGTATTTAGTTTACCAGACTGGATAGTGGACGGGCCATTCCCTGGGCAAGACACCGTGTGGAGAGGGCCAGGCTTGAAGTCTGGTGGCATGGAGGGGAGTGCTTAGGGCCTAGGAGACCGTGGGCGCTCTCTGGGATATTTTGAGTGCAAGAAGTCTTTGGAACAAGCCATGAAAATTTGGGTGGTGACTCGATGCTCAGGTCTGGAGTCAGAGGAGAGGTCTGGGCTGCAGAGGGGAAGTTGGGCATCAGGAGGGTGCAGGTGGAAATTAAGCTGTGGACATGGCTGAGGCCGCTTGATGAGAGAGATCAGGTGAGTCAGCAGAGGGTCTGAGCCCAGCCTGAGGACACCTGCACTTTGGGGTTGGGTTGAGGAGAAGGAATATGCTCAGGGGACAGGAGGAGCCACCAGAGATACAGGAAGAGAAGCAGAGAGCAGGGTGTCATGGACGCCACAGGAAGAACATATTTCAAGGAGGGAATCTCACTCCACTGGGAGAGAGAGAGAGGTCAGGAAAGATGAGGAATGAAAAATGTCTGCTAAATGTAGCCTTGCGGAGTCATGAGTAAGCTGAGAAAGAACCATGTCAGTGAGGGGATGGGCCAGACCTGTGTGGGAGGTGAGGAGCCCAGACACTGAGAAGATTCTGGAAAGTTGCATGGAGGGTGTGTGACTAGAGTGAGGCCACGTCCTTTTGTCCTGCCTTCGCCCACCTTCCTACTCCCTGCCGGGAATCTGACCATGACTGCTGGACAGCAGCAGTGGCCCCTCAGGACCTCAGTCCCAGCACCCTCAAGCTGCCAAGCCAGTGCCAGAGGGCGCCCCCCTCTGGGTGTCTCTTTGCATGAGGAAAGTACAACCTTATGGGTTGTTCCCAGACGAAGACAATTTGTAACCCACAGAGAGTGTCACCTACATCATCTCACTTAATTTCCGTGAGGCCTTTTGAGGTAGTGCTGTTACTCCTGTTTTACAGACAAGGAGACCAAAGCACAGAGAGGCTGAGGAACGAGGGTGACACGCTAAAGTGGCAGAGCTGGGATTTTGTAAAAAATTTATTTGAGAGAGAGAGGTAATCCCAAGCAGGCTGCACTGGCAGCACAGATCCTGATGTGGGGCTCGAACCCACAGACCGTGAGATCCTGACCTGAGCCAAAATCAAGAGTCAGATGCTAAACTCACGGAGCCACCCAGGAGCCCCAGAGCTGAGGTTCGAGGCAGGGTTTCTGACTCCAGACTATACTCTCAGCTACTGTGATGTGCTTTCTCAGTAGCCATTATCGGTGAGTTTGGCATTGTTATTGCTGTCAGCCATCTTCAGGGCCCCTAGGAGATGTCGTGGGGAAACCCCGTCCTCCATGTATTTCTCCTGCACTCTCACACACGACCGCACTCACAGCATTTCTGACACCAGATGTATGGTGTTCCCTCCACCAAGCAAGTCTCTGTGACCCCAGTGGGGTGTCTACGATGCAACTCAATCCTGACTCTGTGCATCTAGAGACAGATCCCACGGGTCAAGGGCTCAGTCCTACAAGACTGCCCCCCACTTCAGATGCCAAGCGGAAGTAGTAAGTGCTGGGGTGCCCGGCTGGCTCAACCGGTTTAGCGTCTGACTCTTGGTTTTAGCTCAGGTCATGATCTCACAGTTGTGAGATTCAGCCCCAAATTGGGCTCTGCACTCAGTGTGGAGTCTGCTTAAGATTCTCTCTTTCCCTCTCCCTCTGCCCTTCTCCCTTGCTCACACTGTCACGCACACTGTCTCTCAAATAAAAAATAAATAAGAAAGTGGTATTTCCCAGGTTACCCACAACTTCTGCCTGACTTAGCTACCAGCCAGAGGCCTCTTCCCTCCTCGGATTTGATTGTTTGCGAGAGTGGCTCATAGAACTCAGGGAAACACTAATGGGTACCAGTTTATTAAAGGACACGATAAAGGAAACAGATGAACAGCCAGATGAAGAGACACAAAGGGTAAGGTCTGGGAGGGTCCAGGGCACAGGAACTCTGTCCCGGTGGATTTGGGGTGCACCGCCCACCCATGTGGATGCGTTCGCCAGTCTGGAAGCTCTCTGAACCTTGTGCTTTTGGGGTTTGACAGTGGCTTCATCACATAGGTATCATTTGACTCTCATTTTCCCTCCCTCCGCCTTCTCAAGAGAATGAAAATTGCAAGCTCTTCTAATCATGGCTGGGTCTTTCCAGTGACCAGCCTCCACCCAGGTGCCATCCAGGAGTTCACCCAAAGTTAACCTGGTTAGAACAAAAGACGCTCCTCTTATCACCCAGGGAATTATAAGGGTTTTAAGACCCTGTGCCAGGAACCAGGGGCAGAGACCAGTATATGTTTTCTAGTATCTCACAGGAGAATTAATGATACAATGATGCTACGTCCCCTTTCCGTGAGGTAGGCATACAGTAGGTACTGAATACAAACTTTGAAATACCTACCAAGTCTTCATATGCCTCATCCGTGACATGTTTTGTGGAGATGGTGTATGGGGTAGGGATACAGATAGTTGATAGGACAGGCAATTTCTAAAACGTAAATTCTACAGTTCCACTTGAAATGCACTGTGGTAGCTCATATACAAAACAATTTTCCAGCTTAGGATCACAGGGGAAAAGTGCTGAGATCAGAGAATCAGGACAGTCAGTGTAGGGAAATCAAACTCCATTTCCACGGCGGTAACCACCCGTCAGCCACGGTGAGGTATGAGCACACTGGGAGGGAATTGTATTTCTTGCTGTTCAGTTCACCATGATGTCACTAAGGGGGATTGCAAAACCACCCAGTTCCAAGCAGAATAGAAAAGCTGTCCAAGTGGTGCAAATGTTGTTTAAAATCCTTGTCATCAGCCGTGAGAAATTCCCTGCAGTCACATCAAAGAACAGAATAGTTTTCAGAGATGGTTTTTATTGCTAGGCTGTTATACAAACATGCTTTCACCCAAATAGAGCAAAGACTCGGCAATTTCCTGAAAATCAGAGCTTGGAAATCACGTTCCCCAGAATATTTATAATTACTGTTAGCAATCCACTTATCAGCATTTCAATACGCGTCTGAAGGGGGAAAGACCAGCCAACCAGCACAAGCCCGTATCAACACTTAGTGGAGCTACTAGTTTTTCTTAACTTAATTAAAAAATCTGACTTAATAAAGAAAGTTGCCTGATGGCTTGTACCTTTTTTAAAGATTGGATAAAACTTAGAATTTATTTATGCCTTTATATTATCTATCGTATTTTAAGCCCTGACCTACTATATGGAAATAAAACCTGAGATGTGATAAGTAATAGGTTATCGTGTTTTCCTCACCAGAATATTTGGGTTGAATAAAAAAATTGACACACTGTTATTTTTTTTTCCTGTTTTAACCATCGCCCGTCTGTTTAGAACGTCTGAAATTCAGTTTATTCCAGAGTCTCTACCACCATCATGCTCATCATGAGAGCTTGTTTTAGAACATGTTGATAACAAGTTTGCTGACACATTAACTTTATGAAATCAGAGTGAAAAGTTGGGGTGATCTATGCATCTGGTGCTGATACTGCTAACTTGCTGTGGTTATACTTGGTTAATACTTCCAGTGGGCAACTTTGCAGTTGGTAGGGGGCTGAAATCCTTTCCACCAGTCTTAAAAATAATTCATTTTATTAAAAAAAAGAGTTTTTAAAAGTTTATTTATTTTGAGAGAAAGAGGGAGTGAGCAAGGGAGGGGCAGAGAGAGAGAAGGAGAGAGAAAATCCCAAGCAGGCTCCAGACTGTCAATGCAGAGCCTGACATGGGGCGGGAACCCATGAACCCCGAGATCATGATCTCAGCTGAAATCAAGAGTTGGATATTTAACCGACCGAGCCCTCCATTGTAGATTCAAATAAAAATTACCATCTCTCTACTTTAGATATCCTATGTATTAAAATTTTTTTAATGTTTATTTATTTTTGAGAGAGAGAGAGAGAGAGAGAGAGAGAGAGAAAGATGCGTGGGGGAGGGGCCTCCAGGCTCTCAGCTATCAGCATAGAGCCCGATGCGGGGCTCAAACTCATCAACTGTGAGATCATGACCTGAGCCAAAGTTGGATGCTTAGCTGACTGAGCCACCCAGGTGCCCCTAGATATCCTATATATTTTAAATGGTACAACTCCCTGTAACAGTGGGATACACAGCATACAAAGAAATGGACAATTCATATGTTTATTAGGTGCATTAGTAAAGCTACATTCTATGCTTTTAGCACTGACTGGGTGCCAGGAACTTTGGGTTTATTATCGTGATCCTCACAAGTCCATGGGGACGGTTTATTGGCTGGGGAAACGGAGGGTCAGGAAAGGAGAGGAAATTTGCCCAAGATTTCACTGATACTCCTATGCTGCTGTTGTTTGACACAGAGAAGCTACCCATCAGGGTGAAAAGGAAATAAGAGAAGAAAGGATTGGAAAGGAAGAAATAAAACCGTTCACATATGATCTAAATATCTACTTGAGGGGCGCCTGGGTGGCTCAGTCGGTTAAGCGGCCGACTTCAGCTCAGGTCATGATCTCACGGTCTGTGAGTTCGAGCCCCGCGTTGGGCTCTGTGCTGACAGCTCAGAGCCTGGAGCCTGTTTCAGATTCTGTGTCTCCCTCTCTCTGACCCTCCCCTGTTCATGCTCTGTCTCTCTCTGTCTCAAAAATAAATAAAACGTTAAAAAAAAAATTTAAATATCTACTTGAATAATCCAACAGGATCAACCAGTAGAAGTAATAAGTAGACTCAGCAAGATTTTGCTGGATATGAGATCACTTAAAAGAAATCAATGGTAGGTGGGGGGGGGGGGCGCCTGGGTGGCTCATTCGGTTAAGCATCTGACTCTTGATTTTGGCTCAGGTCATGATCTCATGGTTTGTGAGTTCGAGCCCCGGATCAGGCTCTATGCTGACAGTGTGGAGCCTGCTTGGGATTCTCTATATCCCTTTCTCTCTCTGCCATGCTTGTATGCTCTCTCTCTCTCTCTCTCAAAAAGAATTCACATACGTAAAAAAACATTAGAGTGGTTAAGAGCGGCAGAGGTGTGTGTGCAAGTGTGTTTAAGTAGGAAAAGGGATCAAAAAGGAAAAAACAAAACAAGAAAGGGTTTTGCAGTAATCCATGATGATAGTACATCTTAACTGGGGAACAAGAGGGCATTTCTCTAGTTACAGACTCAGATCTTTGAGACCAGATGGAGAAAGGCCTTGGCCCAGACAAGTAGGGAACCAACTACTCTGGAAAGGAGAAGCTTAGCAATACAATATCTGAGATGAGGAAGGTCTGACAAAGCAATCAATTAATCCATTGAGGAATACTTAGAATTTAAAAGAGCCAGAGGGACTGGCCATAGGAAATGAAACCAAAGTTCCTTGACTGTTTTCTGTGTGTCAGACACTACTAGGCATTATTTCATTTAATGCTGACGCTAACCGCAGAAGGTGCTAATGTTTGCTCCTATTTCATAGGTGAGAACACTGAGTTTGGGAAAATGTCTTTTTCACTTAGGATTGGTTTTAGTGACAGGTACCAGTGGCTTGGACCCACAGGACATTTTAAATTTCATTAGCAAGATTTCTGGAAGTAGGTAGTCTCAAGATTGCTCAGAGGCCCAACAAGATCATCAAAGACACTGTCTCTGTCTTTCTGCTGCTGTCCTCAGTGAAAGGGCTCGTGTCCTAGGCTAGTCTCCCATTATACCTTCTGGTGTCCCAGGCTCACCTGAGAGCCTCTAAAGCAAGATGTCAGAGAAGGGGTCAAAAGCTTTTTTTTTCTCACAAGCCCCTCTGTTATCATGGAGGGAGAGAAACCTTTCTGGGAAATCCTCAACGGCCTTTCCAGAACTAGATCATGTGCTCACATTTAAACCAATTGCTGGAAAAAGAGAATACTGGCCATGATTATTTTAGGAATGGGCGTGTGACCTACGTTTATCTAATGAGATACAATTTGGGGACTTGTGTTAGAGCTCTTGGGTACTAAAGAATTGCTCTTTCCATTAGGGTTGCTGAGAGGGTAGGATCTCCCAGTTTGACGCTGGGGCTTTGGCCCACCATCTTGCCACCATGATATGCAGAGAGAACCTGCCAGAGAATGCATCCAGTGTGCAGGAAAGCAGAGGTAGGAGACAGAGTGGGATCTCAATGGTGACACGTTCCCTCCCTGAGCGAGGGAACTGCTGTCACTTGCTACTGGACTTCTTATAAAAGAAAACTTACTGTGGATATAATCCCATGCTAATGTAATCATAATTATTGCAATACAGGAGTATTGGAAATGAATATCTGTATTAGTTAGGATTCTTCTGAGAAATTAAGATGAGACATATATCTTTCCTGTTGAATAGGGCAAGAGAGACAGATTTGTTGTAAGGAACTGGCTCATGACATTGTGGTGGCTGAGAAGTCTGACATTTGCAGGGCAAGCTGGAAGGCTGGAAGTTGAGGCAAGAGTTGATGTTGCAGTCTTGAGTCCAAGGCTGGAAACTTGGGGAATTTTTGTGTTGCACTCTGGAGGCAGAATTCCTTTTCTTTGGGGGACCTCAGTCTGGACTTAAGGTCTTCAACTGGTTGGATGAGGCCCACACTATGAAGGTTAATGCATCTTACTCAAAATCTACCGATTTAAATGTTAATCTCATCTAGGGGTGTCTGGGTGGCTCAGCCGGTTAAGTATCCGACTTCAGCTCAGGTCATGATCTCACAGTTCGTGGGTTTGAGCTCTATGTTGGGCTCTGTGCTGACAGCTCAGAGCCTGGAGCCTGCTTCAAATTCTGTGTCTCACTCTCTCTCTGCCCCTCCCCCGCTCACACCGTCTCTCAAAAATAAACATTAAAAAAAATAATAAATGTTAATCGCATCTAATACCTTCACAGCAACATCTACACGGATGTATGGCCGAACAGCTGGACGCCATAGCCTAGTCAAGTTGATGCGTAAAAGTAACCATCATGGGGCACCTGGGTGGCTCACTCAGTTCAGCGTCTGACTTTGGCTCAGGTCATGATCTCACGGTTAGTGAGTTCTAGCCCCGCATCAGGCTCTGTGCTGACAGCTTAGAGCCTGGAGCCTGCTTCGGATTCTGTCTCTCTCTCTCTCTCTCTTTCTCTCTGTCTGTCTCTGCCCCTCCCCTGCTCACGCTCTGTCTCTCTCTCAAAAATAAACACTAACAAATCTTTTTAAAAAGTAATATAGGCTGTTATAGGCTGAGTTGTGTCCCTGCCCCTCCAGCCCCCAACTCATATGTTGAAGTCCTAACCTCCTGTACCTCATTATCTCCAACCGTACTTGGAAAGAATGTCTTTAAAGAGGTAATTTAGTTAAAATGAGGTCTTTAGGGTGGGTCCTAATTCATTATGACCGGTGTTGTTATGAGAGGATTTGGAATAGACCTGTGCACGCACAGAGGAACAACTGAACCCCAAAGTGAATACAGAGTGAGGAGGCAGCCATCTGCCAGCGAAGGAGAGCAGCCTCAGAAGAAACCAGGCCTGCTGAAACCTTGACCTTGGACTTCTGGCCTCCAGACTGTGAGACAGTACATTTTTGCTGTCGAAACCTCCCACTCTGTGCTACTGTGATACAACAGTGAACTAATATAATATCAGACAGAACTGAGAAGAGCTGATCTTTTATGCAGGATTTCTTGGAGCAGCTAGGAGGAGGTGAGGAGAACAGAAAATGGGGTTTGATATTCCAGACCCACTGGGTCCCCTCAGGGGTCCAGGTGACAGGAACTCTCTGCCAGGGAGGAGGGCTCACATTCTGGAGGTTCTGTGAATCCTGGCTGAATGGGAAGCCCCCTCCCACACGCCCACCAGGTACTGGGAACCTGGGCTTGGAAAAATCTGGGGTCTCTGGGCTTAAGGCTGGGGCAGCCTCTTGCTTTCCAGAGTGGGAGTTGCCTCTCCTTGCTGGGAGCGTAGGAGCAAGGGGCTTCTCCCCAGTCCAGGGCTGACCTTACGTGGGGAGGGACCCAGTAAATATTGCTCTCCCCACCCACGTTTCCTGGGTGGGATTGGAGTCCACTAATTAGTTTCACATAGGTAAACAAGCATGGCAGATGTGTGTACGTTTGATTAGTCATTTACACCTTACTGAAATAAAAATGCAAATCTAGTTTGCTTAGTTACAACTAGCTAAAAAGTGCACAGGAAAGGAGGGCCTCACCTCCAATGGCCTTGTGATGGGAGAAGTCCCAATTCCTGAGGGGAGGATGCTGTCTCTCTGTGCAGCAACAGGGCCAGCCCTGGGCCCCACCATTCCCCAGCCTCAGCCTGACCCCTCTTGCTCTGTTCCCCAAGGTTCCCCATCTCCTCTTGTGCATCCTGTGGTGAGCTATTCAGAAATCTAGAGAAGATTCAGGATGACCTTATATGGACGAAAAGAGGTTATGGGCTGAGGTTAAAAACCAAAGCCTAAAAAACATTCTCCTTCCCGGCTGGCCCAGAGCCCCATGGGGGGGTTTTTTGGGAACTCTAATGGCGGCATGGAATGTTCCCTGAGCAGTCCTCGGGAAGGGGTATGTTCTGTGCCTCCTAGAGAGTTCTCATCTTGTTTAGTCTAAGAAACACCTCATGACAACAGCCTTCTTCTCTCTGTTCTGCATTAAGGAACCTGAAGCTCAGAGAACTTGTGTTCAAGGTCAGTGCCTGGATCAGAATTCTCAGTCGGGTCTGCCCCCAAACCCTTCTGGGCTTCATCCTCTACCTAGAGTTGTTGTGAGAGGATCACAGAGCCACTGGAAGGTGGAGTCAGAGGATGGTACACCTCAGGAAGGTGAGGTCTGGTGGGGATGGGGGGGGGGGAGAAGAGGGGGCTCAGTAGTGATGAAGTGACTTGGCCAAGGACCCATAGCTGTTAAGTGACAAAGTAGGCTCTACCTGTGTTGACAAAGCAGACTTGCAGCCCAGGGAGTGTCTCCCACTCCAAACTGCTGTTACTGACCTCTGTATGACCAGGGCAGGACCTGACAGTGCCCCCAGATGATTTCGATCTATCACCACAAGTTTCCAAACCAGGAAGGAAAAGATCATGGAGGACAGACAACAAAGACTGGAATTATTTTTGTCATCTCTTAATTAGGTATAAAATAAAACCAGATAAAACTGTTCATGCTTACAGCTCTTATACACCTATAACCTCCCCCACCCCGCTCCAAAGTTATAAATTAAAAGCAAAAGAAAGTGCATAGGCACAACATCTAAATAAACGGTATTATTTTGATGGGATTTATGGTCAGGCTCTACTAAAAATAAATCACGATTGCTGGCTTAATAATGGAAAGATGTAGCCTCGGGTCTAGTTTCTGTATTTCCACTTCATATTACCAATGCAGAGACTCTCTCTTCTCATAAGAATAGTTACAAATGGTGTCAGTCGCACCCAAGCTGTATTTTCTAGTGCTGGACAATCAGACACTGTATAAACCACCAGTGAGCCAGTGAGCAATTCTCAATTGCTGATGGTAATGAGGTTTTAATGAAGTGAATCATTATTTTAATGATCTGTAGATCACTCACGTTCACTAAAAGATATGGTTAGCCTTACTAAAGTCTATTTTATTTTAGAGAGAGAGGGCCTGAGCTGGGGAGAGGGGCAGACAGAGAGCATCTTAAGCAGGCTCCCTGCTCAGCTCAGAGCCTGATGTGGGGCTCGGTCCCACGACCCTGGGATCATGAACTGAGCCGAAATCAAGAGTCAGATGCTCAACCCACTGAGCCACCCAGAAGCCCTAAAATCTACTTTAAATGGGAGGGACACCTGGGTGGCTCAGGCAGTTAAGCATCTGACTTCGGCTCAGGTCACGATCTCACGGTTCATGGGGTCGAGCCCCACATCAGGCTCTGTGCTGACAGCTCAGAGCCTGGAGCCTGCTTCAGATTCTGTTGTCTCCCTCTCTCTCTGCCCCGCCTCCACTCGTGCTCTGCCTGTCTCTTTCTTAAAAATAAACATTAATGAAAAAATTAAATGGGCTTTCTCTACCTAGGGTTTTGGAATGGGAAAAAAAGTATCCTAAATGTATCTTCAGTGCTAATTAGCCGCTGCGAACATTATGAAAAGCCACACACAAACTGGCTTTGTTTGTACAGCTGATTTGACACTAAGGCTACTTCCTGATCACTTTGAGTCTGTTTTGCTTCTACTGCCTGGTGCCATAGCAGGACTCAGTTTTCTGCCTTGCTCCCTCTGTTAAGACTATTCGGAATCTGTACGTGTGCACGGACTTTATGTTACAAAGCACAAACCCGGGCACTCAGTTCCTGCAGTGGGTCTCTTAAGACCGGCTGACCAGAGGATGTACAGTAGTCACATTTTAGATTATCAGCAAATCGAAAAAGCTAACAAAGCTTTTCTCACGCCAAACTGGTTGGTCCCTGAGAAGATGTCTGTGGAGCCCCTTTTGAGAAATGCTGGCTGGAAAAGAAAACCATCTGTACCCTTTGGGTAGACACAGATAAAGTGACCTCTTTTCATTTCTTTCTGTTCCTGAGAGATCATGAAGCTGTGAGGAGGCTGAGGGGAAGGGAGCAGCAGGGGCCAGGCCAAGGCTTTAGAACCAGGTAGGGTACAGCCTGGGATGGGTAACAGGAGAGGCCAACGCCTGCTCCCCTCAGGTCAGCTGGAAATTCTCCAGTTCTTGCCCTGAGGACAAGGGAGGGGGACAAAGGGAATTAAGCCCTTTTGACTGCTGACAACAGCTACATTAGGGATAACTATTTGGAAAGACCCAGCCCAGCAATTAAGAGTTAAAGAGTGAGGAACCTGGTGCCCTAAGGCAGAACTTCTCAACCTGGCCGCCTATTAGAATCTCCAGGGGAGCCCTTTAAAGGGGCTGATGTGCGGATTCATCACTGGAGATTTGAATTAATTGGTAAGGGGTTGGGCATCAGTCTTTGTAAAAGTTCCCTAGGGGGTCCTAATGTGCAGCCAAGGTGGCTGACCACTGTTTTAAGGGCTGCTTTTTTTTTCTGTGGCATAATTACACTTAAGGCCACCTGCATTCATTTATTTAATGGCAGGAAGGGAGCAGCCTTTATTGAACGCACTGTGTTAACTCTTTAAATAATAATACATAGGACAATAGTAATAGCAGTTAGCATTTACTGAAAGCTTGTTATGTGCCGGGAGTTATTTGAACCACTTTACATCCATTTAATCTTTGCAACATCTCTATGAAATGGATATTATTATCTTCCATTGTACAAATGAACAAACAGAGGCTCAGCGAGACCAAGAAATTTGCCTCGAATCATTTGGGGACAAACAAATAAATATATAAATGAAAGTAATAACTTGCCCAAGGTCATGCAGGAAGGGGGACAGGATTTGAGCCATGGCCAATAGCTCTTCTGCTGCCCCAATTAGCTGTTATCTCAGTGAATACGTTTAGCAAATATCTGTTGAATATGGACCATATAATTATAAATGTGCCTGACACTAGGTTAGATGTTGGGGATATGAAGATAAGCAAGACAAAATTTGTGCTCTACAATCTTATCAGAAAGACAGCTAATTCCTAAACAATGTGATCGATGCTATTAGGGTGACCAAACGCCCCATTTGCGTAGGACTCTCTGGTTTTAGCACTAAAAGTCCTGCATTCTTCAAAACCCCTCAGTCCTGAGTGAGCTGGGAAGGTTGGTCACCCTAGCTGTCATAGAGGAGTGTAACTGGGCTGTAGTAAGTTTGCATGGGATGGTGGGGGGTGGGGTGTGAATGAGAGATGAGGAAAAGCTTCACAGAGGAGTCTATGTCTTATTTGTAGAATGATTAGGAGAGAAGGGTAGAGAACATTTCTCCTAGAACTAGAGAATAGCTCAGACAATAGCCTGGAGGGGAGGGACAGCAAGTGGTTTAGTAGAGTTTAGGGTCCATGGGGTTGAGGGTAGATGAAGCTGGGGGTGGGAAAGCTGAGGCCAGACTATGGGATTTGGACTCTAGAGGCGGAGTTCACCTACAAGGTTTCAGCAAAGGAGTATTATGCTCTATTTTGCATTTGTGAAGATCACTCTGATTCTGAGAGTAGGATTGAGGACTCACCTGAGGGGAGGAGTCTGGACTCTGAGGGACAGTTTGGGAGATGATATGACACAGGTGGGATCTGAAGACAGGAAAGAATGACAACAATCATATCTAATGCCTACTGATGCCTTCACGTGTACCTGGCACCAGGATGAGCTCTTTACATGTGTTTTCTCATTTCATCCTGACAATGAACTCTTGAGTCATCTGCTATTTTTATGCCCACATTAGAGATCAGGAAATTCAGACTCAGGGTAAGTTAATTCAGTTTAAAAAGTCACACAAAGAGTAAATGGCAGAACCAAGACTCAAACTCTTGCCTTCTGAATTTAAATAGATATGCTTAACCATGATGTTACCTGACATAAACTCAGTCATTATGTATTTGTTCATTCAGTGGAGTGACATTTACTGAATATTCACTCTGTGCCAGGCATATTTCTGTCTGGTGGGGATATAGCTGTGAACAAAACAGTTCTGATTTGATGGCTATTGCATTTGTGTGTGTGTGTGTGTGTGTGTGTGTGTGTGTGTGTGTGTTGGGAAGACAGATAAGCAGATGAATGTGGGTGGTTTTGGACTTCATTTTGAGGGAGTACAGACAGGGTTTGGCAATGTGGCAGTGAGCAGGGGGAAGAGTATGGGAGCCCCCCAGGTTGCCAGTAGAGCTAGGGCGTTCCGGAGCCAGGAGAGGTTGGGGGTGGGAAGATGAGAATCCAATTTTGCACAGTTTTGAGGTTTCTGGAATCAGAAGATCTTTTATTTTATTTTTTTAAGTTTAGTTATTTTGAGAGAGAGGGAGAGAGGGAGCATGAGCAAGGGGGGAGGGGCAGAGGGAGAGGGAGAGAGAGAGAATCTCAAAAACACTCCACACCATCAGCTCGGAGCCCAACGTGGGACTTGAACTCATGAACTGCGAGATCATGACCTGAGCCCAAATCAAGAGTCAGACCCTTAACAGACTGAGTCACCCAGGTGCCCCTGGAATCAGAAGATCTTAAGAATGGTCATGGGGCACACGGAGAGGGTGGTTTAAAGCCGGGGCCATGGTTGAGGACTCAGGGAGAGGGTGCGGAATGAGGAGAGGTCTCGGGTGGAAGCCCTGTGGACTGAGCTACAGGCAGAGGTGCCGGATGCAGAGAGGAAGACGGAAGGTCACAGGGAAGATGGGACATCCGGAGAGAAAGAGGGCCAGTCCCTCCAGGGAGCAGAGACTTCCAAGGCAGGAAGCCCCAGCATCATTAAAGGCCACCTAGAGGTTCGGGGGAGGAATAGCAAGAGATATTGAGGGACGAAGGAGACAAGCAAAGTTCAGGGATTTTTTTTTTTTTTTTTTCGAAAGCAGGGGTGTCTAGCAGAGGACTGAAGATCCTGGAGAAAGTAGAGGCAGTTGGTGGAACAAAAGCCTTCGAGGACACAGAGGAGACGGGATCCAGGGTCAAGGTGGAGGCGGGCCACAGCCCTGAGACCCCAGGGGAGCCCGGAAAGGTGGAGAAGGATGCAGAGTAGCCCTTCTTGGGAAGCAGGTGGCAAAGTCATTTTGGAGAAAGAAGGGTCCAGAGTGGAGCCGGGGAGGCATCCACAGAGGGCTGCAAGTTGGGAATTCGCAGTGTGGGGTTTGGGAGAGATGCCACCCGGGACCATCTCAAAACTTACCACTTCTCTGCCCCAGTCCTTCAAAGAGCTCTGCCTGGGAATCAAAACATGAACTTTCGCAAACGTGCAACCTAATTCGGGCCTCCGGCGGGAGGCTGATGATGCCAGTTGTGGGAATCACAGCAGGACAGGCCTGGAGGGGTGTCTCTGGACACAGGTGGGCGGGTTGGGGGGGGGTGGCTCCCGCTTGGAAGTGCAGACCCTGAAACACAGAGACAATAGCTGGTGTGTTCTCGTCAAGCAGGCTGGAGTTGGCCTCACGATGTTCGCTATTTATTTTACAAACAGCCCCCCAGAGGGTGAGCTGCCCCCCTCCTCACCCTCCACTTGGCTGGAGAAAGAAGTCTGTGGCTTGTTTAGTTCTGCCCAGCTGGTCTTCCCCTGTCAGAATCTTCATTTTGAGAAGAAAGCGAATGGATGTGACCTTGACGTGTACGAGACCAGCACGGCAGTGCAAGAGGAGCCGTGGACAGACGGTGCAGCCCGGGCTCAGAGGTGGGGGCCCCCCCACATCACGCCCCCAGGGCTTTGTGTCCTGTTGAAATCCCGTAGAAAGTTTCTCGCTGGGTGGTGCCTTCTGCCGCAGCGTGATTGGCCGGGAGGGCACCATCAGCCAGTATTATGTCATCACTGGTTGTTGGGGGGTCTCCTAGGGGACACTGGAGAAACTTTGATAGAAATATTTCTCTTTGGCAACGGCCCACCGTTTCCATGGTTTGACAATACTAACCAGATGGAGGCCAGCAAATGAGAGGCCGGCCTCGGGGAGAGAAGGCCTGCAGGCACTCGTGTCCAGCCCCGGGCAAGTTACATGACCTCATTAGGCCTCCGTTCTCTCTCTGTTTTTTTTACTGTTTATTTTTGAGAGAGAGAGAGAGAGAGAGAGAGAGAGAGACAGAGCACGAGTCGGGGAGGGGCAGAGAGAGAGGGAGACACAGAATCTGAAGCAGGCTCCAGGCTCTGAGCTGTCAGCATAGAACCTGACACAGGGCTTGAACTCACGATCTGTGACACTGTGAGCTGAGCCGAAGCCCGACGCTTAACCGACTGAACCACCCAGGCACCCCTCTAATCTTTGAAATGGAATAACCACGAGAGCCCCACTTACCTTCCGGTGTTGTGAGAGTGAGTATTACAGAAGTTTGCACAATTTTGAGTTCTTTGGGTGAATCATGGTAAAGTCCCTTGGAGTATATATTTTAGGAACTAACGGAAAAATAAACGAAGCAGAACTTAAATGTAATAATGTTAATTTTGCACGGGTCTCGTAAACTATCGTTGGCCATTCGTAGAGGTCTAACTCATTTTAGTAAAGAGCTCTCTCACCTGATAGTAACAGCACATTTTTAAACATGCTATTAAAACATTTTTATCGCACGTCCTGGTAGCACAGACTGCTGTGTGGGGGAAAGTTGGATGTGAAATAACCTTTGCTTCATTCGTTTCCATAATACTTAATAGATCCAGGCCTATACTTTCATTTTCAAAATGTATCATTTTTATTGTTACAAGGCAATACATACCATTTCAGAAAGATCAGAAAATGCAGACAAGAAACAAAGATACTTTTAAAAAAAATTATGTTTATTTATTTTAGAGAGAGAGAGAGAGAGACAGTGTGAGTGGGGAAGGGCAGAGAGAGAGAGAGGGAGACACAGAATCCAAAGCAGGCTCTAGGCTCTGAGCTGTCAGCACAGAGCCCGATGTGGGGCATGAACCCATAAACCATGAGATCATGACTTGAGTCAAAGTCGGATGCTTAACTGACTGAGCCACCCAGGCACCCCAGCACTTTAGTATTTTAGATTGTTTTCTGTTTCTTTTTAAATAAAAGTGAGATCAAAACATGCATAGTTTGTAACCTGCTTTTAATATATTTATTATTTAATGTATCACTTAATATATCAGGAACATATTTCAGGATAAAAGATTCCTCTACAGGGGCGCCTGGGTGGCTCAGTCGGTTAAGCGTCCGACTTCGGCTCAGGTCATGATCTTGCGGTCCGTGGGTTCGAGCCCCGCGTCGGGCTCTGTGCTGACAGCTCAGAGCCTAGAGCCTGTTTCAGATTCTGTGTCTCCCTCTTTCTCTGACCCTCCCCTGTTCATGGTCTCTCTCTGTCTCAAAAATAAATGTTTAAAAAAAAAAAAAAAAAAAAAAAAAGATTCCTCTACAGCATCATTTCGGGCACCTGGCTGGCTTCTGTTGGCAGAGCATGTGAGTCGTGACCTCAGGGTTGTGAGTTGGAGTCCCATTGGGTATAGCAATTACTTAAAAAAATAAAATCTTTAAAATTGTTACATATTATTCTACTGTCTGGACATTCTATTATTTATGTTGGCAAGCTGCTATTGTTAGACATTTACCTCATTTCTGTCTTTTTACAATCACTAACAATACTGCCACAGATGTTTTGGTTACTAAATACCCAAGCTAATTCTTATTTCCTTACCACCAATTCCAAGAGGTGAAATCATGTAACATTCGAGATGTTTCACCTGTCGTCAGATTTAGAGACAATGGCTTCAGTAGGTGTCCGTCAGCTCAGTTGCTTTCTCGTGGTGCTGCGTTTTAGTCCTACCTAGCTGTGTGGATTAAACTTGATCAATGGAGCATATACCATGGGATGGAGTTTAATGGTTTGTACTCCTTTGGGCAGGCTCGAGAGTATCGCCTTGCTGTAAAACACAGGATGGTGATTAGTTCTTAACAAAACATTTTTAACTTATTTTTTGGAACAAGTAATAAACTCACATGGTTCAGTATTCCAAATGTGTGTAAGGGTATATCGTCACCATTTTCTCCCTCGCCCAGGGTCCCAGTGATCCAGAGTCCCTCAGCATAGGTGGGATGTCCAACTGGTTCTGCTTTGCCTGGGACTTTCTGGCTTAGCCCTGAGAGTCCCGCGTTCCAGGAAAACCGTCAGTCACCAACCAAGTTGTTGGTTACCCTGTGTCACAGGCAACCAACATTATGAGTCTTTGTGTGTTCCCCTGAAGATAATATGGCGAGAGTAATCTTAGTATTTGAAAGATCATCACAGGTGGCAAAAATAAAGATCTTGTAAAAGACATAATGTCAAGGGGAAGGGAGGACCCATGGTCACACGGACGCCCAAATCTTATTGTCTGCCAGTTGCTTCTAAAAGTTTCCAACTCTGGAAATGCTGTCTCTGCAAAAGAACTCTCCCTGTCAGCCTTGGGAAAAAGGCTCACGTAAACATTAACAATCTGTGGCCCCATTTTCCATAGCTGTGGCTGACCCTAGACTCCATTATCCTTTTGTTTATGATTTATTTTTTTGTGGAGTTAAAAAAAGCATTTGTGTACCGGGGGCCTGGATTTTATAAATATGCTATTTGCCAAGTTGTCTTTTAGATTTCCCTCTGTGAATGTAACTGATTTGGGAAAGCCCGCATTCAGAGAAAGCATAACACTGCCCTTATCAAGTGTGAACTGAGAAAGACATAGGAAGGCCTTTTCCAGGCTAAAAATAGCCCCAGAACTTGGTGTATTTTAGCTTTGGGACTTTCACAAACTGTCTGGCAAACCAGCACATTATTATTTTATGAATAAGGCACCAACGTTCCTTTTAAATGTTCTGGCTTCAGGCTGTTTAACTTTTCGTGCAAAAAAAAAGATGAATTATTTATAAAAATAGGAATGAATATCCTATGATAATATCCTCATTTCTAGCGGGGAGTAAAATGAGCTGCAGCTGGTGCTCTGTCAGCTCCCCCGGAGAGCCGAGTGGGGAGCAAGTCGAGGACGGGGACCGAGTGCCTGCTTCGGAAGGGGTTGCCCAGATGCAGCATGTTCTCCGGGAGGATGATCAAGTCTCCCAACTCTCTCCTGCTCTCTCTCTCTTACCCTCCTTCCTCTCTCCATCTTTCTTACATCTGTTCTCCCCCTTCCTTCCCTCTTTTCTTCCCTCCCTTCCTTCTGTCCAAACTTCTTTCCTTTCCTTCCTTCCTCCCTCCCTCCCATCCTTCCTTCTCCCTCCCTCCCTCCCTTCCTTCCTTCCTTCCTTCCTTCCTTCCTTCCT
>NW_026057582.1:131811051-131822298 GCF_023721935.1 Panthera uncia
CCTTCCTTCCTCCTTTCCCTCCTCCCTTCCTTCCTCCCTCCCTCCCTTCCTCCCTTCCTTCCTTCCTTCCTTCCTTCCTTCCTTCCTTCCTTCCTAATTTCCTTCTTGAATCCTTCTTGACTTCCACCCTCCCTCCCTGTCACTCTGGCAAACTTCAGAAAGCAGAGTAAACTTGGTGGTGGGCAGAAGCTGTTTTATGGAGCTATTTGTATATGCGTTGTTTACCTGTCTAAACCTCAGTTTCCTCATCTGTGAAAGGAGGTGACCATTGTAATTTCTCCCTGGTCCTGTGCCGAGGTTTAAATGACACAACTACATTAAGTGCCTGAGCCCGAGGAAACGGTGATGAGGGTGTTAGCTGTTAGCAAAGCCTACCCTCCGGGGACCACATGGGATGGGGCATTCGTGTGGCTGGGAAAGACAAGAGCAGGAGGTCATATTAGGAGAGGTTGGGTGAGGTGACCAACTTTTCTTGGTTTGTCCGGGACTAGCTTGACTTTAAAAGGCAAAATCCTGCCTGCTGAGTGCTCTCTGAGATGCCGGTGCCCTGGAGAGCTGGTCACCCTCCTGCATTAGTTCGGATGCCCACTTTTATGTGCCCTCTCTTCTCAGCTGGAGAGTGTGGCAGTGCCAGAGCTGTGGCACGCATGCGGCCACCTGTCCTCCTGGTGTCGAGGACACTGACTGCCCTGGCAAGTGGAGGGGAGGGGGAGAGCCACCTAGCATGGCCCTCCGTCCCTCCCGGCCACTTGGTTGTGGGGCACAGGGACAGAACGGCTGGGAAGCCAGCTCCCTGTCCCCCAGCAGGCCCTCCAGGCCTCCTAACCCACCCACGAGAAGCGGGAGGAAACCGCAAGAACTCAACGGTGAGAGAAGTATGATCCCTTTTATCACATGGGTGACGAAACTGTGCATAAAAGAGCTTATTGTTGACTCTGATTTGAGTCAACAATACATTTACTGGTATTCCAGGCGTGTGTTTTATACCATTGGCTGAGGCCTGTGCAACAGGGTTCCAGAAGCTTCTCCCACCACACCAGCATTACTCTCCTAAATGCACTCTGATGCTCACAGCACGTTGGAGGCTCACAGGACATTTCTTTTTTTTTTTTTTTTTTTTAATTTTTTTTTTAATTTTTTTAACGTTTATTTATTTTTTTGAGACAGAGAGAGACAGAGGAGCATGAACAGGGGAGGGTCAGAGAGAAGGAGACACAGAATCTGAAACAGGCTCCAGGCTCTGAGCTGTCAGCACAGAGCCCGACACGGGGCTCAAACTCATGGACCACGAGATCATGACCTGAGCCGAAGTCGGCCGCCCAACCGACTGAGCCACCCAGGCGCCCCTCACAGGACATTTCTAATTGAGTAACAGACATCTGGAGGGGGTCTCAGACTTGATTAGAGTCAGACAGACCGGGGGTGGGGATCGGGCTCTGCCCCTTGGTACCAACTGGTGTGGCTTCAGACAGTCATCGGACCCCTCAGGGCTTCAGGTCTCCAGGGGGACCACAGGCCACGGAGGTTGCTGCGAGGACGGAAAGAGGGAGTGTGTGAAGTGGGTCTGGCACACAGCTCGCACTCTGTAAATGAGTTTCCTGTCCAAACTTCCCTAGCAGTGATTGTGTAGTACAGCCAAAACCTATTTATCGACTCTCCCTGACCCCTTTCTCTGAGGTCTGGAAACTTTGTTCACTAGTGATTAGATTAGTGGCCGATAGGTCTTGTCTGCAAATCGGAATGGCTTTCATTAAGGCCAAAGGCCACGTGTCACATGCTTCTTCGCTCCCTGCAGCGCCTAGCTCATAACAGGAGCACACGCAAAAAAAATCCATTGCCATGAAAAGAAGCTTCCAGATGACATGAGCTCTGCTGATGGAATAAGGAAAAGTGAAAGACTGGCCGAGACAGCATGAACTGCTCCCCTGGGTTTCTGGCCGAGGAGCGCCGGGCCTTCTCCAGTCCTTTGCTATGAGTGCCCTTCAGGAGGGTAGCTGGTCGCTGCTTCCCCAGCCTACAGGGGACCCCTCACCAGGCCAGACCTTTCTCCTACTGCCCGAGCACATGTGTCCCTCTAGAGTCCCTAAATTGAGAAGGCAGATGAGCCCCGGGTTCTTCATCTGTAAAACAGGGGTGCCGATGTTTATTTACCTCTGGGGTTGGATGGTTCGGTGCAGTCATGCATGCAAAGCTCAATGAACAATGGCCATTATTATCTGGAACTTCTTTATCCTCATGAAGTCTTTTGTTAAAAATTATTTTCAGTGTGCCTGGGTGGCTCAGTCTGTTAAGCATCTGATGTCGGCTCAGGTTGTGATCTCGTGGTTCGTGAGTTCGAGCCCCACGTCAGGCTGTCTGCTGTCAGCATAGAGCCCGCTTCTGATCCTCCGTCTACCCCTTCCTTGTCCCTCCCCTGCTCTCGCTCTTTCTCTCTCTCAAACATAAACATAAAAAAAATTATTTTCACTAACAGGCACCTGGCTGGCTCAGTCAGTGGAGCATGTGACTCTTAATCTCAGGGTTGTAAATTCAAGGCCCGTGTTGGGTATAGAGATTACCTAAAAATAAAACCTTGAAAAAAGAGAGAGAAAAATTATTTTCACTAAAGAGTGTTGGGGGTTGAGCAGCCCTGAGGTTCCCAAGCCCACCTTTCACGTTTTCCTCGTACACACACTCTGAAGTGTGATCTCAGGTCATCTGTATACACGTGTTCCCAAAGTCATATTAAAAAGAATGATTGAGGGGCACCTGGGTGGCTCTGTTGGTTAAGCCTCCGACTTCAGCTCAGGTCACGATCTCACGGTTTGTGAGTTCGAGCCCCGTGCCGGGCTCTGTGCTGACAGCTGGGAGCCTGGAGCCTGCTTTGGATTCTGTGACTCTCTCTTTCTCTCTGCCCCTCCCCTGCTCATGCTCTGTCTATCTCTGTCTCTCAAAAAATAAATAAACGTTAAAAAAAAAAAGAGTGATGTCATGATCAGTTTTAGACAAAATCATTAAAATATATAGTGTATATTTTAAATGTAATAAATAATATATGAATACATAATTATATATTATTACACATCAAGATAACAAAATTAATATGTATTTATTTTAGAGACTAGAAAATTCTGGTAAGGAAAGGAAGAAAATACAAACGCCCCATGACAACACCCTTAGGGATAGTTACTATTAATATGTTGGTTAAAAATTATATAGATGTATATTTTCCTTCAAACTTTTCTCTCTGGTGGCCTGAGGACTGAGCAGATCTGTCTTCTGAAGGTTTAGGGTACTTGCCTGAGACTCACTGCCTCTGGGCTGATAGGGAAATAGGTGAGACACGTCCAGAAGTTGTCTTGCTCTGAGGTCAAAGGTGGCATCCATGCTGTTACCTAAGGTAACTAGTTTTGCTTCTCAGCCCCTGACCCTGGAGGTGTCCCCAGCAGGAAATAAGAAACTCCCCTCCTTGGCTATTGGTGAGCCTTGAAGGTTGAGAAAACAATTTTCAGTTAAATATATTCTGCCATGTCAGCGTGCCTGGGTGGCTCAGTCGGTTAAGGGTCTGACTCTTGATTTCGTCTCAGGTAATGATCTCGAGGTTCCTGAGTTTGAACCCCACGTCAGGCTCTATACTGACAGTGTGGAGCCTTGGGATTCTCTCCCTCCCCCTCTCTCTGCCCCTTCCCTCTCTCTAAATAAATAAATAAACTTAAAAATTTAAAAATATTTTCTGCCATGTCAATGTTCCTTCTTCACTGCTCTGGTATTAATAATGAACATTTCTAGACATTGTGCTAAGCATGTTACAAATACTTTAGTCTCTGCAATATTCTCATGAGGTAGGTTTTCTTATTATCCCTGTATTACAGATAGCAAACAGAGACATAGCAGGTTTAAGCAAGGGCACACAGCTAGTAAATAGTATACTGGAATTAAATGACTTCTCTTGTGCTTGCTATGAATAAATAAGTAAGTAAATAAGCATAGCTTTGTATGTATATATAAAGTATGTGTATATAAATTTTTTTTAACGTTTATTTATTTTTGAGACAGAGACAGAGCATGAACAGGGGAGGGACAGAGAGAGAGGGAGACACAGAATCCGAAACAGGCTCCAGGCTCTGAGCTGTCAGCACAGAGCCCGACGCAGGGCTCGAACTCACGGACCGTGAGATCATGACCTGAGCCGAAGTCGGACACTCAACCGACTGAGCCACCCAGGCGCCCCAAAGTATGTGTATATAAGAATCTCATCCGTGTCTGTCTGTCTTTCTCTATCCATCATCTATCTACCTTTCTATCTATCCTTGTTTGATCTGAGTTATTTCTGAAGAATTTCCATCTGTTCAAAGGGAGTACTTGTCATTTTTGGCCACCTGCATCCAGATGTCCTTATTTGGGTGGCTTTCCTCCAGGGCTGTGAGTCTTGGTGGAAGGGTCACGCCTCTGCCGTGGGAGCTGAAGGGGGTGGGACATGCCCTCTCCTGCTCCTGACAGTGACACGCGGCTTAGGTAAAGCAGTCTGATGCTCCAGCCCGGGACTTTGGATTCAAGTGATGCAATTCAAGGTCACTTTTGCCGAGGTGGTAATGGCAGTGGCATCTATGGTCCAGTGACAAAGGAGACAGTAGTTGTGGTGGAACCAGCAGAACATCTGCTGGACAGAGCCATTGGTTAGTAGCTTGCTAGCTGGATCCTTCCTGGGGTCTGATTTTGACCTTGGCACTAGGAGCCCAGCCAGACTCACGTCTCTGTTTTCCTGCCCGTTGGAATGAGAGTTGCAGCCTATGTGGCATCTACTTCTTCCCTTCCTCCTCTCTTAAGAACCTTCCCTCTCCTTTAGTTTTCCTCAAGGGGCTTCCCAGACCTCAGCTCCAAGGCAGGTCCAGTCAGATCAGTGCATGGCATTCCCCTGGTGGGTGCTAACTCATGATGGACTGGTCAGACCAACAGAAGGGTTTATATTCCGTGGGCAGCAGAAGGTTTTCTCTTTCTTGTTTCTTCTCTGCTGTATGTGGACAAGAAGACATGCCACTCTGATTGTCACTGTCATGATCTTGTGACCACCTTCCTAGGGTTGAAGCCAAAGCTGTGGGCAGCAGAGCAGAGGAGTGGAAGGGTCCCGGGTCCTTGATGTGATGTAGCTGCTGAGTCAACTAACCTTGGAGCAGTCCCATCTGGGACTTTCTTCATGTGAGAGAAAAGATTTCCTTTTCCTTTAAATCAGTTAAAATTGAGTTTCTTTTCTTTAATGCTTATTTATTTTTGAGAGAGAGAGAGGGAGAGACAAAGGGTATGATTGGGGGAGGGGCAGAGAGAGGGACACAATACGAAGCAGGCTTCAGGCTCTCTCACTCTGATGCGGGGCTCAAACTCATGAACCGGGAGATCATGACCTGAGCCAAAGTCAGACACTTAACCAACTGAGCCACCCAGGTGCCCCCAAATGGAGTTTTCGGTTTCCCATAGCAGAAAGTATCCTGATTCGCTTCTTTTCTCCTCCAGACCTGATTCTCTAAGCTCAGCATTTCTCAAATAGAATTTTAGTCCCTGAATGTTTTGGTTCCTTCTTGATTTCTAGTCTTAATAAAGATGAAGGACCTTAGGTTATACCCATTGATATTTACTGTATTAGAAGTTTATTGTTTAAACATTTTTAAGCAATTTGTTTTATGTTAAGTAATTTCTACCCCCAGCCTGGGGCTCGAACTCATGACCCAGAGACCAAGAATTGTACGCTCCACTGAGTGAGCCAGTCACATACCACGTTAGAAATTTAAAATGGAGAAAACTTAAAAATACTTATTAATTCATTTAAAAAATTTTAAAGTTTATTTATTTATTTTGAGAGAGACAGCGCAAGTGGGGGAGGGTCAGAGAGAGGGAGAGAGAGAGAATCCCATGCAGGCTCTGTCCTGTCAGCGCAGAGCCTGATCTGGGGCTTGAACCCACGAAGCCGTGAGATCATGACATGAGCCAAAACCAAGAGTTGGACAGTTAACTGACTGAGCCACCCAAGTGCCCCTATTAACTCATTTTAAAAACAAAATTACAAATACATTAATATGTTAACATTGATAACATTGTTATGGAAAAGTTTTCTCAAAAAATAGAAGAGTGGCATTGTTTAACTTTTTGTTTTTAAATTTTTTTAATGTTTATTTTTAAAGGAGAGAGAGAGAGACAGAGCGTGAGCAGAGGAGGGGCAGAGAGAGGGAGAGAAAGAATCCAAAGCAGGCTCCAGGCTCTGAGCTGTAAGCACGGAGCCTGATGCGGGCCTTGAACTCACAAACTGTGAGATCATGACCTGAGCCGAAGTCGGACGCTTAACCCACTGAGCCACCTAGGCGCCCCAACCTTTTTATTTTTGTAGATATTTTTAATATCAGACTTAATAGAAGATAAATGGATCTTTATATTTGCTTTTGCTTTCAATCTGTTGCGAATCTGAAGAATATGAAGGAAATCCAGCCTTACCCAGATACGTGCTCAGACAAGGGAGGAGAATTTTAATAGTCTTCAAATAGTATAGACATTCTTCTTTGATACTGCATCTGAACTTGCAACTAGAAGTTTTTTTTTTAATGTTTATTTATTTACTGAGAGAGAGAGAGAGAGAGAGAGAGAGTGCGTGTGTGCGCATGAGTGGGGGAGGGGCAGAAAGAGGGAGAGAGAACCCAAGCAGGCTGCACGTTGTCAGCACAGAGCCTGATGCTGGGCTCGATCTCACAAACCTCGAGGTCATGACCTGAGCTAACACCAAGAGTTGGGCTCTCCACGGACTGAGCCACCCAGGCTCCCCACAACTAGTCGTTCTTAAGCATCAGTTACAATGTGAAATCTAAAACCATGACAATGGACTGCTGCACTTTGTTTCCTCAAAATCTGTTTGTTTACCTTGCACTTTGAATGGATCTGTTACCCACACATGATTCCCCCACCCCGACCCCTACCCCATGCATGATTTTGTAACATTGCACATTGGCCGTTTAGAAAAACTGGTTTGCTGATTTATGCAGAGCTTCTAAATGTTGACATATATCATTATATAACATCTAAATTCGAAAGCTAATCAGAAAAGTCTTGAAGGATTGGGAAGCGTTCTAGCTCACTGCAGAGAGCATCCTAATTGACAGGTTTTCTAAGAATTCAAATTTTCACTCGAAGGTTTGAATTTTATCATTGGCTACAATGCAGTCAGTTATTATCTGTGGAGTGACAGGCTCATCTTGTTCATTTTTGAGAAAATGCCTGCCAAAAACCAGGTTAAAAGCACTCTTTTGATTGGAAATGGTATTCTGTGAAAAAAGTGGCTTGTTCAGTTTGCAACTCTAAGAATGGCACATGTGCTTTTTCTTAAGACAAACATCATGCTTCAGTGTGCAGCAGAAGTGACTTATTCATACTTTCCATTTCATCACATGTAATATTAAAATGTTCTGTTCCCAAGGGTCAAGATTTAATAATTTCATGGCTTTAGCTTTTTTTTTCCCTATCGCGCATGGTTGTGAAGAATTCAATTACTATGGGTATAGTTTGTGTTGATACATGATAAGACACCATCAGTTGTCTTTTTTTTTAAGTTTTAATTTTAGTTACTTGATGGGCAGTGTTCTATTAGTGTTATATGTACAATGTAGTGATTCAACAATTCCATACATTACTCCACGCTCATCATAATCAAAGTACTCTTAATCTTCCTCCCTTATTTTACCCACCCCCCACCCACCTCCCTCTGGTAACCATCAGTTTGTTCCCTAGAGTTTTTTCTGGTTTGTCTCTTTTTTTTCCCCTTTGTTCATTTGTTCTGTTCCTTAAATTCCACATGTGAGTGAAATCATATGGTATTTGTCTTTGACTTATCTCACTTAGCATTGTACTCTCGAGCTCCATCCACGTCCTTGAAAATGGCAAGATTTCATTCCTTTTAATAGCTGAATAACATTTCACATCATATATATATAAAACATCCCATTATAATATTATATATATCACATCTTCTTTTATATATATATCACATCATCATATATATCACATCTTCGTGTGTGTGTGTGTGTGTGTGTGTGTGTATACACACACACAGTCTCACATCTTCTTTATCCATTCATCAATTGATGGACATTTGGGCTGCTTCCATATCTTGGCTGTTATAGATAATGCTGCTATAAACATACGGGTCCATGTATCCCTTTAGTTAGTGTTTTTGTATTCTTTGGGTTAAAAAAAATAGTGCGATTGCTGAATCGTAGGGTAATTCTGTTTTTAACTTTTTGAGGAAACTCCACACTATTTTCCACAGTGGCTGAATTCCCACCAACAGTGCTCAAGGGTTCCTCTCTCTCTACATCCTCACCAACGCTTGTCGTTTCTTGTGTTGTTGACTTTAGCCATTCTGACCGGTGTGAAGTGATAGCTCATTGTAGTTTTGATTTGCATTTCCCTGGTAAGTGAGGATGAGCATCTTTTTATGTGTCTGTTGGCCATCTGGATGTCTTCTTTGGGGAAGTGAGACACCATCGGTTTTTATCACCATTGTTTTTGCAATATTAGTGCAAATGTTAACTCAGTGAAAAAGTCAAATAATATTTTAGTATTATTATGGCATTAATCTTCACCCCATCAGTGAAATTCCTTGAAAGGATCTCAGAGACTTGAGGGGTCCACAGACCACACTTTTAGAACTTCTCCTCTAGTTACCAGTTGATTCTAGAAGCAACCCAACATGCTTCCAATAAACTCCCCTTTTCTGAAATCAGCCAGAGTTTTCTGTGGCCGGTCATCTGTGTTCCACGTTAAAAATGTCACTGTCGGGGCGCCTGGGTGGCGCAGTCGGTTAAGCGTCCGACTTCAGCCAGGTCACGATCTCGCGGTCCGTGAGTTCGAGCCCCGCGTCAGGCTCTGGGCTGATGGCTCAGAGCCTGGAGCCTGTTTCCGATTCTGTGTCTCCCTCTCTCTCTGCCCCTCCCCCGTTCATGCTCTGTCTCTCTCTGTCCCAAAAATAAAAATAAAAAAAAAAAAAAATGTCACTGTCTATGGATGGTTTAATCTAAATGTTTAAGGAACTCTAATTTAGGGCAATTTATAAATAAGTCCTTTGTTATGATGATTTGTGCAGCAAATAGGAGGAATGAGAGATTCTAAAGTTTCACTTTACTAAAAATATCTAACATTTATACTTTTTACATCTTTGGTGGTAAGTCAATGTTAAATAATCAAAATAAGTCTACACAGGTCCAGGAATTATAGCAAAAGAAGGATAAGGTACTAATATTTTCTCCTTTCTTATGGATATTTCCAGTGACCTTACTGAGCTAAGTATTGTAGACATTAAAAATAACTTGGATTTGATGGTTAAACACCTTGACCGAGGCCACTCCGTGCTTAAACCTCTCATCCTGGCTGAGAGACTCCAGAGCTCAGGACCTCTCTGCTCCACTACACAGGAATTTCGGATAAGGACAAAAATATGAACCTGTGATGTCTAGGGTTTATGCCCTTGAACGCTGTGCTGTAAAGTCATGGGTGTCAGAGTAAGCTCTTTAAGGAACTTCTTTTTATAAATTCTGTCATGCTGATATGATAATGTTGGCTTTGTACCAAAGCAACATTTCTGACATGCCATAACGTGGCATTTTAGAGATGGAAGAGACCTGAATCATGTGATCTGTCCAAATTTATCTCCACTGGGGCACGCCAAAATACTCAACATACATTTCAAATAGTATTTGCTGGGTGATAACCCGATTACTGTTCATCCCACTGAATCAAAATGTATCACATACAGTGGCAGGCATCTTCATGGATGGCCTCAATAATCCCTGCTTCCTGACTTTCACACCCCTGTGTAATCTCTTCCTCCTGAGTGTGGACAAGATTGGTAACTTGCCTGTAACCAACAGAATACAGCAAAGGTGCTGGGATGTTGCTTCTATGATAAGGTTTCATAAGATAGTGACTTCTGCCTTGGTAGTAGACTCCTATTGGCTTCCAAGCTTGTACATTTTGATGAAGCAAGCGCCATATTGGAAGGGCCCACATGGTAAGGAACTGAGGGCAGCCTCAGGCCATCATCAGTAGGGAACTGAGGCTGTCAGTCCAACAGTCTGTGAAGAGTTTCTTCTGGCCAACAAACACTGATGGAGCTTGGAAGAAGGTCCTTCTCCACTTGAGCCTTCAGATAAGACCCCAGCACCTGCTAACCTGCATATACCCCTGAGAGATCCTAAAACAGAGGTCTCTGTTAAGCTATGCTCAGATTCCTAGCCTACACAGACTGTGAGATAATACATGTGTGCTGTTTTAAGCCTCAAAGTTTTGAGGTAATTTGTTAGGCAGCAACAGCTAACTGATACACTGTATTATCTTTATCTGTCTCTTTCCCTAGAAGGACCAGGAGAGAGCTGTTTAAGGTCAGGGAATCCTTGTCGTGTGTCCTTACCTGTTCAACTGCCATTAGAGAGTTTACTGCCACATTTGGTCCTCAAAGTGAAAGGTGGCAGGTCCTCAGTGTAGTTTCTAATGCTCCAGGAAAGCCCTCAGTTCCCACCTTTGGGCCTCACACTGGACCCTCCACAATGATCTTTCTCCACTTCTGCATCATGTAGCTTCCAAACCAGAGGCAGCCAATTACTTTTGGAGCCTAAAACTTTGGTCTCGGAGGAAGCCTGTTAATGTCCCCAACTACTGTTCCACAGCAAAGTTTTCAAGGCAGGAACGCACTTCCCAATCCAGTTCATAAGCAGAGGTGCAAAATGTCTGAAAACTGAGAACATAAGAAAGGAGACACAGAGGGAAATTGGGGAGATACTAAAATATACTGCAACGCATAGGGCATGGGGCAAACCCTTCACCCTGGAGGTCTGTTTCCTCATCTGTAAAATGGGGGTTTACCTCGACGTCCCATAGGCTTTGGTTCTTAGTCTGACAGAATCTGGGTTACTGTGAGCTGGCTCTCTGGGTCCTAAATCAACGATTAAATGAGGATAAAGAATTACCTGCCTCCTAAAGGGGCTTTAGGATTAAATGAAATAAATAAAACGTAAACTCCGAAGCACAGGGCCGGCGCAATAGTGAGCCTGACCGTGATTGCTTCCACGCAGGGGTCCCGGGCTCCCCGGGGTGGGGTTGGCGCGGGGGGGGGGGAATGAAGCCGCCAGTGAGCGGGGCACAGCCCGCACCGGGGCCCGGGTGGCCTGCTCCGCCCACGTGGGGCCGCGGCCCGTCGAATGACTCCGTGCAACGTGTTGGTGGCAGCGGCGGCGGCTG
>NW_026057582.1:131822698-131825590 GCF_023721935.1 Panthera uncia
GCCACCCGGACGGGGTCTGGGGCCGCGGCGGCGGCGGCGGCGGGCGGCGGCGGCGGCAGCTCCAACAGCAGCGGCGACGCCCTGGTGACCCGCATCTCCAGCCTGCTCCGCGACCTGCCCACCCTGAAGGCGGCCGTGATAGTGGCGTGCGCCTTCACCGCGCTGCTCATCGCCTGCCTGCTGCTGCGCGTCTTCAGGTGGGTCCGCACGCTCTCTGTCGTTCCCCCGCGGGCCAACCTGCCCCGCCAACCTGCTGTCACCGCGCGCCCGCCACCCCCGCGCGCACGGCTGCTCCGGGCGCGCGGCTCCGCTCGGGGCCTCGGTGCGCTCCAGCCAGCCCAGCCGAGCGTCTCCGGCCCTACCAGGCGGGCGTGCGCTCTGCCGACCGCCCCGCACCCCCCAAACGTTTTATAAATTTTCTCCCCCCTTTAACGATAGCTGTCGTGAATACTGGATTCCTTTGAACTCTCTGCTAGCGCTTAAGCTAACAGTAGCGCTCCAATTCTGGTAATTAATTCAGTATTTATTTTTACACGGAATTTATTTTTACACCCATTTCACAGATGGGGGAAAAAACCTCCAGAAAAGTGGGGTAGTTTATCCAAGTAAACTCAGTGGTGGAGGTAGAATTTGAGCCCAAGTCCGTCTGCCTTCAACTTTACCCATCTTGCTGTTCTTTCCTTTTTTTGCTTCGAAGGTTCCCCAGTGCCCCACCTGCCCTTTTCCTTTTCCTTCCTTGTGCTACCAAAAACAACAACAACAGCAACAACAAAAGCATCGAGGATGGAATGCACCCGGGGCGTGTGTTGGAGGTGACTTTGCACCAGGAATTGGAGCTGGGCACCAGGGTGGGTGCTTGGCCACCCTTGGTGGTCTGAGGGACTGTTGGGGGATACAAATGGCTCTCCTGTGCTCCTGTCTGACGGGGCTGCCCCAGTGAAGACTTACTAGGGCGTGAGGGTCTGGGGGAGGCTTTTGTAGGTTGCTCAAGTTCAGGGGGAAAGTGTATGGGAAATAAGGAAGGAGGACCCTGGGTCCTTGGAGCAGAGATGGAGAAGACCACAGCGAATGCAAGGGGGACATTTTCTCTGAATGCCTGGGAAATCCTGTTTTTGCAGGAAATGATGCAAATGTGTCCTGTTGCTCAGACGGGCCACCTGGAAATCTGGGTGTGTGTGTGTGTGTGAGTTATTCCGTGCCCACCCCACTCCCCTTGAAGTGTACACAGTATGCTTTGCTGTTTGATCAGCTGTTGGAGGGTTGGGGCCAGGGGCCCTCCTCTGGGGGCTCCTTGGGGCTCTCCTCCGGGGAGCATTTTCAGCACTGGAATGGAAACCAGACCTGGAAAGGCAGGGTCGGGCTGTCTGTTGAGGTTTGCTGTTGGTGCTGTGCAACTCTGTGTCCAAGTGTTTCCTTGCGGGTCTGTAGGATTAAATGCCAGTGGTCCTGAGAAAATGGAGAAAGGGGAATAGTGTTCCCACATCCACCCCCCACTCTGTCCCCTGCCCTGGTCCCGGCCATGTTGTTCCTCACTGTGCTGGTCCCCTTGATGTACTTTGGTCATTGAATTGCCCCTCTTCACCCCATCCTTTCCACTGCCTTCGCTCCTCTGCTCGCAAACTTCGGTGGCTCCCTGTACTGCTACCTGGGTGTGGCCTTCAGGGCTCTTACAGACTGGCCCCAGCCCATCCTGTGGCCATCAGCCAGCCCTTCTGAGCTTCTCTCCGTCCCTTGCTCATTTCCTTATGCTCCATGGTTGGCCTGTGCCTTCCCACTGCTGGGCCAGCTCCTGTGGCACACCTTCCAGGTCTGCATCAAGCTCCCACGCCCCTTCCTCTGAGTAGTTTTCTGGACATTCGAGTGAGGTCCACTTCCTTTTCTGGCTTCCCCCAGCGCTAGCCTTGCGCATCCTCCGTACAAGCCTTCTTGCGCAGGGCTGGGTGGCTGGGTTTGCTGTCAAGCTCCCATTCTGAGCAGACAGGCCTGGGAGACAGGGATGTCCAGTCCCCCCTCGTATCTCAGTGCCGGATGCTGGCCTGGCATCCAGCGGATGCACCAGAGTCCTTCACTGACTCCCTGATCGTTCAGCTGGAGTGAGCTGTTGATGCCTAGACTGGCTCTGAGCACAGAGGTTTGAAACATTTTGCTCAAAATAGGCCTCTGAGCCTACAAGGCAGTGTGCTTTTTAAGAAGGCATTTGAACTATTTTGCTAGTCTGCTCCTTATTACCAAGGGGTGGGGGAGAAAGGCAGTCAGCATGTGGCCAGATGTGAGCTGCCTGTTGCTCAGGCCTCGTCTGCTTGTTTGCTTCGTGTAGGAGGAAGGTTCTGATTTTATAGAAGCTGGTCATATATGACTTGCCTCTTCGTCCATGGAAGGTGTCTTTCTTGGGGTGAGTTTGCAGGTGGACCACTGGCATCCCGGTTTCTGATGCCGACAGGAGCTTAAAGCATTTTACAGCTGGGAAGGGCCTTAGTGGTACACAGTCCCCATGTGGTCCTTTGCAGAGGAGAAAGTCACATTCCAGGGAGTAGAGTGAGTTGCCCACTAGATTCTAGAATGTGCTATAAATCTGTGGCTGAGGCAGCGCCAGCGCCCCATCTTGCTCGTGGTCTATACCGTGAGCTTTCCTCCTCTCCACAGCCCTTGGCAGGCTCGGTTCGTCGGGCCTCCCCGACCACCTGCTGTCCCGGCCGGGTGTCATGCTTTATGTGTTCCCTCTCTCAGATCCTTAGCGTGTAGTCACTGAGTCCTGGCCATTCCACCCTTCGAGTGACCCTGAGGCTATCTCGCCTGGGCCCACATCCCTTCTTCCCCCATGGAGGCTTCTCCACCTGCCAGTACTTCCTTCTCCTTCTCCTTCTCCTTCTCCTTCTCCTTCTCCTTCTCCTT
>NW_026057582.1:131825600-131862388 GCF_023721935.1 Panthera uncia
CTCCTTCTCCTTCTCCTTCTCCTTCTCCTTCTCCTTCTCCTTCTCCTCCTCCTCCTCCTCCTCCTCCTCCTCCTCCTCCTCCTTCTTCCTCTTCTTCTTCTTCTTTTTTTAACCTCCTCCTCCTCCTCCTCCTTCTTCCTCTTCTTCTTCTTCTTTTTTTAATGTTTATTTTTGAGAGAGAGAATGAGAGAGACAGAGCAAGCGGGGTAAGGGCAGAGAGAGGGGGACAAAGGATCCAAAGCAGGTTCTGTGCTGACAGCAGACAGCTCGATGTGGGGATTGAACTCACCAACTGTGAGGTTATGACCTGAGCTTCATGACCTGAAGTCTAACGCTTAACTGACTGAGCCACCCAGGCTCCCCTTCCTGCCAGCACTTCTGCCGGGCTTGCCTCCCTACCTTGTCTCTAAGTCACAGCAGTAGCCTTCACACTGGTGCCCCTGCTGCTAACCTTGTCCCCGCCCCGTCCATCCTCCCTCTCTGGTCTTGTCCTTCCTCTGCCCACCTGATCCCCCCACCCCCAAACAAGCTCCTTAGGCTGCAGACTATGTTGGCTCTTCATGAACAGGGCTCTGCCTCTCTCTCGAGTCCCTGTGTCAGCTCTGCCCACCGCTCCAGCCCCGCGGGGCTCCCAGAGGTTCTCCAGAGGTGCCACGTGGCCTGGGACCTGTATGCCTTGCTCCGCTCTGACCCTCTGCCTGGAGTCCCCTCTGCCACCGAGACTACACGGCCAGCTCATGGCTCTTTGCCCTCCTCTGTTGCCTCCTCTGAGAAACCTCCTCCAGCAGGGCCCTCCAGGGCTCCCTGAGCCCCTCTGGAGTTTGGAAATTCCTACATGGAGTCGAGACAGTCACTGAACGTGTCCCTCTGCTTTCCAGCCTGGGGACTCCCAAGAGCAAGGCTGGCCCTTGATCGTCTGTGCCTCTCTGGCACCAGGTAGCCTCCAAGCACAAAGCTGGCATCTAATGAAGATGTTGTTAGCAAATGAATGTTGAACTCCTCTAAGTATTTTATATTACTGCTGTTTCTCAAAATGTCCTCTGTGCCCAGATGCCTGGCTCATGCCAGAAGCCTGCGAGGTAGGAATATATTTGGATGGAGACTCTCCATTTCCTTAACAACGCAGACAAGGGAGGAAGAGTATAGTCAGGGTATTGCTTACCAAGCAGCAATGCTAGCCCCTTTGTGTGTTTTCCCTGAAGGAGCCACCTGGCCAGACAGCAGGAAAAATGTGGAGCCAAGGAAACTGTTAAAATGGAAAGCACAGAGGGGCACCTGGGTGGCTCAGTCTATTAAGCATCTGACTTCAGCTCAGGTCATGATCTCGTGGTTCGTGAGTTCGAGCCCTGCCTCGGGCTCTGTGCTGACAGCTCAGAGCCCGGAGCCTGCTTTGGATTCTGTGTCTCCCTCTCTCTCTGCCCCTCCTCTGCTTACTTATGCTGTCTCTCAAAAATGAATAAACATTAAAAAAATTTAAAAAAAGAAAAGGAAAGCACAGAATGTATATTGTAGTGAAATATATAGATACCTTTAATGAAGCAATTCCATTCCCAGGGTACACACGTTTTTCACTGTGATCCATCTTTCTTCCAATTTTATTAATTAGAAGAAGCAGCAAAGGTCCATGGGCAGGAAGGTTCAGAGCAGTTCTGTTTGGTAGTAAAAGGATTTAAATAACCTCAGTATTTAACAACTGGGTCTTGGTTAAATAACTTATGGAACATGTGGAATACGGTACAGCTGTTAAAAATGATGGCATTGATCTAACAGCTATTATCGAGTGGGACGGGTTACAAAATAGTATGGATAGTACGATGGCATTTAAATCATAAATTATATACATACAATGAGTATGCAAAGAAATCTGTGTGTGTGCACATTTATGGGTGTGGGTGATTATTATTTTTCAGGTTATGTTTTTTTTTTTTCTTTTTTTTTTTTAATTTATTTTTGGGACAGAGAGAGACAGAGCATGAACGGGGGAGGGGCAGAGAGAGAGGGAGACACAGAATCAGAAACAGGCTCCAGGCTCCGAGCCATCAGCCCAGAGCCTGACGCGGGGCTCGAACTCACAGACCGCGAGATCGTGACCTGGCTGAAGTCGGACGCTTAACCGACTGCGCCACCCAGGCGCCCCAGGTTATGTTTTTATATAACCTGAAAAATAAAAATTTTTACATGCTCTGAGTTTCCTTACAACAGACATATGTTCTTTTCAGCTGTCCCTTGTCTGTGCACTCAGCTCGTTGCTGTGGCTTGGGACATGTCTTCTCGGGGACCTGTGTGGGGGCACCTGGGGTGTACATGTGGGGTTTCTGGGCCCCAGGGTGACTCATACATGATTCTCTGGAGTATGTACCGGTTTGCCCTTCCTCCTGTAGTGCCTGAGTTCTGCGATCCTGTCGAGTATTAGTACCATTTGGCTTTCTCACTGTTCCAATTAGGTGGGTGTAATTGGAATCTCATTGGTTTGTTTTGCATTTTTCCATTTTCTACTGAGGTTGAACAGCTCCCTCTTCCCGGACTTATGAATCGAGCCGATCCTGCCATCTGCAGAATCATTGACACCTTGTTCATGTGTTTGAATCATTAAGCAACACTGTTTTAAGAGGAGACAAAATTGGAAGGAGAGAAAGGCAGTGTGGATGCAGGGTACCTTCACTGTGTGTGTGTGTGTGTGTGTGTGTGTGTGTGTGTGTGTGTGTCCACACGTGCAGTTCTGCCCAGCTGGTAGTGGGGCTGCCTCCCCAGGTTTCTTACTTGATCTGTTTCTGAGAGCTAGAAGAGAAGCAACAAGGAGGCTGTCTAGGAAGTAGAAAACGGCAATTCCTCTAACTTTTGGATGTTTGGAAATATCTGGTGGGTTGCATGGAGCCAGGGATAACACGACTTAAGCCAGTATTGTGCCCCACATGCTCTCTCAGGTCTGACATTTACCCTTTGCAATCTGGGAGGAATCCGGCTCTCCTCTCCGGTGTCTTATGACCGGGGTGGAGACGAGGCAGAGAAACTACCACCTCAGCCACGACTTTCCTCTCCTCATGGGGATCCTTTCCCCATCTTGGCGAGTCTCCGAGCTCCACTGCCCAGGCCACATTTCTCCCAGATCTCTGCTGGCTGCATTCCCAGCCATTTCTTATTTCAAAAGCTTTGCAAAATCCTCTTATGTTGGAAGGAGGGTTTTGGTGCTTCCTGGAGGACGGGGGAGGAAGATGAATCCTCGGTGGTCTGACACTGCCCGGCTGTCACATTTGCCACAGTGGCAGAGGTGCATGCCGCCACGTCCTGAAGACGTTGGGACCCCAGAAGCTCCGTGAATTTACTAACCCAGGTAGGGGTGCCTGGGTGGCTTAGTCGGTTGAGGGTCCAACTTCAGCTCACGTCATGATCTCACAGTTCGTGGGTTCAAGCCTCGCATCAGGCTCTGTGCTGGCAGCTGGGAGCCTGGAGCCTGCTTCGGATTCTGTGTCCCGCCCCCCCCCCCCCACCCCTGCCGCAATCACACACTCTCTCTCAAAAATAAATAAACCTTAAAAAATTAAAAAAAAAAAATCTAACCCAGGTCTTTGAAAAGGAATGAAGACTTTTCTGCTTACCCCAGATTCCCCAAATTTCCCATCGTCTGTGTATTTACATTTATAATAAGAACAAATGTTATTTAAGAGAAAACATAACAGCTTCATACTTTTGGGATTTGGGGAAACTTAACCGTTCTGACATGTTTTTAGTTATTGCTCGTTAGCGTAGGAATATTCTTTTAATAAACTGGGGCTGTAGGCAGAGCATGGTTAGAAAGTTAAGCCCCTTTTTATGACTTTGAGAGAGATCATGCAGTTTGTTTTGCATCAGGTAATTTTTGATTGTTTGACCAAAGTTTTTGAATTGGGGGGAAAAGCTATAGAAGTGAAACATATTTATCCTAACTTAATCTTAATTTTTTACTGGATTTTCTGTTTCCTTTTCAGTTTCATTGTGATAAAATCGACATACAGCACTGTAAGCTGAGGGTATACAGCCGAATGGTTTGGATTACGTATATCGTGAAATGATTAGCACAATAAGTTTACTTACTATCTATCACCTCACACAGATACCAAACAAAAAAAAAAAGAAAAAAAAGGTTTTTGTTTTCTTCTTTATGACGAGAACTTTTGGGATCTGCTTGCTTAGCCATTCTCAGATGCACTGTACCACAGTGTGAGCCACGGTCATCATCAGGTTAACATACCTTCCAGAACTTGTCTTCTAACTGGAAGTTTGCATCCTTGGGCCATTTTCATCCAATCCCCCGCTCCCCCCTTCTCCCGTTTAATTTTATATACCACAGTGAAGAAAGAGTGTTAAATAATACAGCAAAAATTCAGATTAAATTTTTTTAAATGTTTATTTTTGAGAGAGAGAGACACACACACACACACACACACACACACACACACACACACAGATAGTGTGAGCGGGGGAGGAGCAGAGAGAGAGGGAGACACAGAATCTGAAGCAGGCTCCAGGCTCTGAGCTGTCAGCACAGAGCCTGATGCAGGGCTTGAACCCATGAACCGTGAGATCATGAGCTGAGCTGAAGTCTGGCACTTAACCATCTGAGCCACCCAGGTGCCCCTGGAGATATTTTTGATTGTCATGACTTGGGGAGAGGGATGCTAGTGTCCTGTGGTATTTCGAGTCCAAGGATGTCCCAGAATCCTCCTATAGCACAGGACAGCCCCTTAACAAAGGATAGCCTGAGACTTCGGTAGTGCTGAGGTTCCCTGACAGTCTGGGCTGGGAGGCTGTTGGTCGCCTCACGTGAGCGGTTTACTGGGCCTTTCTGGGCATTCACTGGAGTACACGCCTCCAAGGCCTGTGGGGATATTTAGAATGACATCAAGTCGACCAAGTCCCTGGCTCCCCTTTCAATAGCAAAGTATCCTCTTGTATTTAAAAATCCGATTCTGAAAACAGATGTAATTTATATCCAAACTTTTGGTCCTGCTTCTGCCTGTCAATGAGGACACAGCCATATGGCCAAAGTCATCAGGCAGGTGCATCTGCCTCTGAGAGCCTCTTTCGGATGTAATTGGTGACTCTAACGTGCGTGAGCCTCCCTGGACACACAAGACCCTGAGTGGAGGAAGTGTCTCATGGCTGCTTATCCAATGTGTCTGTGAGGACTGGGCACCTGCCAATGATTTCTTCTCTCGAATCCGAAAGGGAGAAAAATCCCTCTTTAATTTAACCCTGAGCCCTTTGCCTTGTATAACTTTACCTATAAACTTTCATGCGCACGTATGCATTGGTTGGGGGGGTGGGCTTTGCAAACTCAGGTCCCTCCTGACACCTGAGGCACGTCCAGGGGTGGGGTCTCCAGTGTTAATGTCTGTGTAGCACCCTCCTCGCTTTAAGCAGAGGACGCTTGAGGGGTTGAGCTGGTATTTTAGTTTTATGGCTGATGCTTTGGTGCTAACTATTTGCAGAGGTAATTTCTGCAACCATGCATTTGGAATCATGTTGTCATGGTTTCACTTAAAAAAATCCATACTTAATCTAAGGGTGATCTGCCAGGAGCCCAGACTTTATTTTCCTCAGGGTGCAGGGGACAGGAAATCCACGTTTATTGCCAGGTGTGGCGCAGGGGAGAGGCTGTGGCAACAGAGAGCTCCCTTGACCTCCCTCCCTTCATACGGATGAGAAAACTGAGGGCCACAAGAGGGGAGGGTTTATTGAGGTCATCCAGTGAGTCTGTAGGAAGAACAGAACTTAAGTGCAAGGAGTTCTGATGCTCAGCTTGGTCCTTTCTGGGGCTCCAATCTGTGGTGGGCTGGGTTTTGGTCTGGTTCCGCTGTGTCTCCCCAGCATATTCGGCCAAGGACCCAGGAGAAACCATGGTTGAGTGGATGGAGCATTCTTCCCAGTGTATTTACCGAGGCCCACTGTCAGCATAGGGGGGACTGTGCTGTCCAAGGAGCTTCTAGTGCAATCCAGGAGATAGGCTGATGCCCCTGGAGGATTCTACTGGGTAGAGAAGAAAGAATGCAGTTCAACGGAGGAATGATATAACAAAAGCCACACTCACAAGCAAAAGCATACACTGCAGAAGGTTGGCCCCAGGGGCTTTGGCCCCAGACCGAACGGTCTGGGAAGGCAAGTGGGGAGGAAGAGGATTTTGCCTTGGGGGGGGGTGTGTGAGAAAACGATCACTTGGAAATCATGATGATGACAATAATAGTAGCAACTAATATCCATGAAGCCCTCACTGTGTGCCAGGCTCTGTGCTAAACGTTTTCTGTGTTTCCTCATTTCTCCGATCGGTGTGCGGCCGGAGCGCCCAGTTTCCAGATGAGTAAATCAAGGCACAGAGTGATGTAGTCTTGCTCACGGCCATGCCGCTGGTGAAGGGCTGGAATCTGACTTCCGAGCCAGGGTTCTCTGCCCTTCCCTTCTCGAAGCCGGATTTTGGAAGACACCAATTCTAGCTGGAGGATTTGGGGAATTGTAGTGGGTGGGAGAATCGTATGGAGTGAAATAAAGTGCTGCTTTAATGCTGACCCATGCTAGGTGCTTAGTAAGTATTTGCTGAGTGACTGAGTGAATAGCGATGTGGCTACAGTGGGGACTCAGGATGGTTGTGGAGACCTGTGGAAGGGGCTGGAAGGACCAGTAGGGAGGGCTGGAGGTCTGAGCCTATGAAGAGGAAGAGGGGGAGGAGAGTGTCAGGAGGCCCTGAAGGACCTGGAGAAAGGGGTCACGGCGGGGTCAGGCAGGGGAGAAGGGGAGAAAGCAGATGATGCAGGGGCACCTGGGTGGCTCAGTCGGTTAAGCATTTGACTCTTGATTTCCGGCTCAGGTCACGGTCTCACGGTTTGTGGGTTTGAACCCTGTGTCGGGCTTTGCACTGTGTCAGTGTGGAGCCTGCTTGGAACTCTCTTTCCCTCTCTCTCTGCCCCTACCCTACTTGCACACACACACACACACTCTTTCTCTCAAATAAATAAACTTGAAAAAAAAAAAAAAGAAGAAAGTGCTGTATAGGTGACACTTGCTCACAGAAATTCCATCCCACACACCTGGACATCTGGGCTGAGCTTCTGTGAGAAGTGACTGCCCCTGAAGTGAGGTGCGGGTGGCAAGGAGTGACGTTCCCACGCCTCCCCTACCACGTGGCAGGGACAAGCGGGTGCTGAAAGGGTCACTCATGACATGTGTCCCAAAGCACAGTGACTTCAGAGTTTCCAGGCTGTAGTTGGGTCCGCTGGGTCCATCAAAAGAGTCCCTCTCCGTCATCTCGCCACTGCCCTTGAAACCCATGGAGCCGCCCCTGGAGGCTGCCTGCGTCGCGTTTATGCCTCGCCTCCCTCACCTGGTACCTCGTATAAAAACAAGGCGGACCTAGGGGCACCTGGGTGGCTCAGTCGGCTAAGCAACTGACTTCGGCTCAGGTCATGATCTCACGGCTCATGGGTTCGAGCCCCGCATTGGGCTCTGTGCTGACAGCTCCGAGCCTGGAGCCTGCTTCGGATTCTGTGTCTCCCTCTCTCTCTGTTCCTCCCCTGCTCGTTCTCTGTCTCTTTCTGTCTCTCAAAAATAAAAAAACGTTTAAAAAAAATTTAAAAAAACAAGGCGGACCCAACCCTTTGCAAACACACCTGGCAGCTGGAGGAACAGGTCTTGCTTGGTGCGTCGGCTGTTGCCATACCACACGTGACTCCCCCAACTGGTTAAAGCCGGGGGTGTGCTTATTTTTTGTCTTGGAAGAATGAAAGTTGGAGACAGTCCCCAGGGAGCGACAGACAAACAAGTGTGGAGAGCAGACGGAGGCCAGAAGCTGTGGTGTTACGAAGAAAAGCCCTAAGGCTTGTGATCAAGCTCTTTGGGGTCCTGTGGCCCGTTTTGTATGATCCGTGTTTATATGAACTGTACGCACCCCCAGGGCACAACGCGCATTGTGTGCCGGATGTAGGCATTGGGCTCCGTCAGAAACGACACCACTTCCGTGAACCCCAAGGGGATGGTGCCCAAGAGGGAGGGAGGCAGCTAGGTTGTGTGAATAACAACTGAACTGCTGGGGAGCAGCTATGAGGAAGGCCTTGGTTGAACATGTGAGTCATTCCATCTTTCTGGGCTCATGATTTTTTCGTTGAGTTGTTGAGTATCACTCCTGCTTGGCATCCATGACCATGGCCAGGAACTAGAGGTTGCAAACTGATGGTCCGCAGATACGTTTTTTGTTTTGTTTTGTTTCGTTTTGATCTGCGCGGTGTTTTTGACAACTGAGATGGTTGAGGACACTTACAAATTGGAAGTCTTCATGTGAGAATCGAGGTCTGCTTTTCTCGACAGACGAGAATCCCTGGAAACATAGGGCCTCTGTTCCAGGTGGCAGTCGCGGGTAGGCGCTGGGTCGCAGCCATCGCTCTCGGCCGGGGCTGTGAACACCTTGCGTCTCTGAGTCAGAGAGCGTCGGTCGCCGTTTGTCATCCCGTTCATTCCGATGTTCGTGTCGCACCAGGCCTGCTTCACTGGTTTCCTGTGCCTGTGGGGCTCTGTGGCATTTGCGTTTTTGACGCGGTGCTTTGAGTCACTGCACTTGACCGGGAGCCGGGGGCCGGAGCCGAGGAGCCCTGGCATGGTGGGGAGGGTGCAGCCCAAGGACAGAGAAAGGCGTGGAGGTGCTTGCTTCTGGGTGCATCTGGAAGGCTCTCGAACACCAGTGTTCAGGAGGGCCTGACTGGAGCCATGGTAGAGCTGGGCCGCTGGAGACCTTGAAGCTCACACTGTGCCGGAGGAGAAGCTTTGTCTCATGGACCTGACCATCAGTCCCCAGGTGCCCACCCGGAGCTTAGCGCGATGAGGTTCCTGTTGGAGCTTAGCGTGTTTACCTCCTTCAGTGGCTTGTTTCAACTGCTTTAAAAGGAAGGTTTTGGGTGGGGTGCAGGGGCCGGGCCCCAGGAAGGAGGGTTGTACTTAGGAATTGTATCCTGGCCACCGGCCTTGGTGAGCAGTGGCGCTGGCCTTGCCTCCTGAGCTGGGGGCTAATCCTAGACCTATTCTCCAGGGACAGCACTGTTGTTCCTTCCTGCAGGGAAGCTTGAAGGTGGGTTTTGGAATTGGGTTCTTTCTTCAGATTTACTTAGTTTTCTTTTTTTTTTTTTAATTTTTTAAAAATGTTTTTATTTATTTTTGAGAGAGAGAGAGAGAGCACATGTACGTGCACGAGCGGGGGAGGGGCAGAGACAGAGGGAGACACAGAATCCGAGACAGGTTCCAGGCTCTGAGCTGTCAGCACAGAGCCCGACGTGGGGCTTGAACTCGTGAACTGCAAGATCAAGACCTGAGCCAAAGTTGGAGGCTTAATCACCTGAGCCACCCAGGCACCCTTAGTTTTCTTTTTTTTAATTAAAAAATATTTATTTATTTAAAAAATATTTCTTTCTTTCTTTCTTTCTTTAATTTGAGAGAGAGAGAAGGGGAGAGGGGCAGAGAGAATCTTCCTGATGCAGGACTTGATCCCATGACCCTGGAATCATGACCTGAACCGAAATCAAGAGTCAGACGCTCAACTGACTGAGCCACCTAGGCACCCTGAGTTTACTTAGTTTTCTAGGGAAGCCTCAGTAGTTATGTCTTACGCTCTGAGGTTGGAGATGCAGGGTCAAGGTCAGAGGGAAAAATGGGAAACGCCCCGACCCCAGAGCAGAAGCCCCACCAGGCATTAAGGCTGTGTGGCATCTCAGCCAGCTCCCAGCAGCTTCTTGGTTCTGTGTCCCCCACCCCATTTCGTTCTTATTTTCTTTATTAATTTTTTTTGTTTTTAAATATTTTATTTTTATTGAGGGAGAGAGGGTGCAGGTGGGCGAGGGTGGAGAGAGAGAGAGAGAATCCTACGATGGCCGGGGAGGGGGAGTAGAGAGAGAGGGAGGGAGGGAGGGAGAGAGGGAGAGAGAAGTGGAGTTCACCCAAAGTGGGCTTGAGCTCACCTGAGGCAGGGCTCGTGCTCACTCCACGTGGGACTTGAAACCATGAACCGTGAGATCATGACCTGAGCCAAAGTCGGATGCTCAACAGCTGAGCCACCCAGGGGCCCCTGTTAATTTTTCTCAATGTCAGAGGTGACATGCTCTTTGTGACAAGTAGTGTGGTTTCTGCAGCAAGCTGGTCCTCGAGCTACAGACCTACTTTAATGGGCTTAAAAATGAAATCAGCCAGGGTGGAGGAAAGGTTCGGTTGCTGGGTTTGGCTCCTAAAGTCCCCAGATGAGGGGAGGCGACATGAGGCCTCTGGGCGGAGCAGAGGGGCCCCTGGGCCAGCTCCAAGGGGAGAGCAGGCCTGATGCATTTAAAGTATTTTTTTAATTACTGACTTTGAATTTTACTTCCTCGTTTGTTTCTTTTAAAAATAGATCGTATGTTCACATGGTTCAAAATTCCTGAGGAGCCAAAGAATATATTGTGAATAATGTCCTTCTTACCTCTTGTCCCCTCAGCCACCACACTTTCTTCTCTGCTTGCCATCAATTTCCTGTGTCTCTTTCCCGAGAGGTTTTAAAAGTAGAGAAATGAGTGTAACGTATGTACAGACACATATAAATAAATACATATCTTTCCCTATTTTTTTTTCAACTTTTTTTTTTTTATTTTATTTTTTTATTTTTGGGACAGAGAGAGACAGAGCATGAACGGGGGAGGGGCAGAGAGAGAGGGAGACACAGAATCGGAAACAGGCTCCAGGCTCCGAGCCATCAGCCCAGAGCCTGACGCGGGGCTCGAACTCACGGACCGCGAGATCGTGACCTGGCTGAAGTCGGACGCTTAACCGACTGCGCCACCCAGGCGCCCCTCTTTCCCTATTTTTTAAAAATGTTTATTTATTTTTTGAGAGAGAGAGGGTGTGTGTGTGCGGTGGGGGAGGGACAGAGAGAGAGAGGGAGAGAGAGAATCCCAAGCGGGCTCCGTGCTGTCAGCTCAGAGCCTGATGTGGGGCTCAAACCCACAATCTGTGAGATCAAGACCTGAGCTGAAATCAGCAGTCAGATGCTTAACTGACTGACCCACCCAGGCACCCTGTATTTATGTTAAAAAAAACTTTTTTTAATGTTTGTTTATTTTTGAGAGAGACAGAGAGTGTGCGAACCAGGGAGGGGCAGAGAGAGAGGGAGACACAGAATCTGAAGCAGGCTCCAGGCCCCAAGCTGTCAGCACAGAGCCAGATGTGGGGCTTGAACTCATGAACCGCAAGATTATAACCTGAGCTGAAGTCAGACTCTTAACCTACTGAGCCACCCAGGCACCCCTGTCTTTCCCTGTTGTTAGTAACAGCTTTATAAGATAATTCTCATATCCCACAATTCACCCATTTAAAGTGTCCAATTCGTGGTTTTTAGTGCATGCACAGACTTGCGCACCATTACCTCAATCAATTTAGAAGATTTTCATCACCCCAGAAAGAAACTCCGAGCCCATTAGCAGAACCCCCATCTCCCTCCCAACCCCCAGGCTTAGGTAAACCCTATTTAGGATCAGTTTCCCTTCAAACTCCTCTTTTCCAGAATTTTCCTAGCTATTCTTGTTATCCATTTTTCCCCCCTTCTCTGAGCTTTGGGACTAACTCGTCTAGATCCCCCAACAAAAATCTGTCCATATTTTATTGGATTTCGTTAAACTTGTAGATTAATATGAGAGGCGTGACATTGGCGTGGACGCTTTGTAGTCGGAAGCACGGCGCGCCCTCCCTTTGCTGGCACGGTCCTCCGTCGGTTGTTTTTCGGTGGTGGAGGAGGCAGGGGGCGACCACAAGAATTTGCAACTGGATTCTTGCTGTCTGACAGTGTGGGGATCCCCGGTGACCCCGGTGCGTCTCCTGCTCTCTGTTGGAGTGTGAAGAGCTTGGGTTCTGGAATGTGGTAGACGTAGCCTTGAGCCCCACTCGCGGGGCAGGTCGCTCAGTGCCTCCTGGCTTTTGTTTCCTTGACTCCACGATGGCCGGAGGCTCCACTAGGAGTACGCGGGTGATGCCTGGCACTGAGTGTTGCCCCGTTGTGGTGGCTGCTGTTACTGTCACCCCAGCGGAACGGTGATGCAAGAGGGCCACTCGTGGTTCGGAGTCACATGCAGATGGTGCTTCACAGCGGAGACAGTGTCTGCGAGTGGAGATCACAGAAATCTGAGGCAGCAGGAAACCTGACCTCTGTGGGGTGTGCTGGGAAGGCCTCGTGGGGGAAACGGGCGTGCTGTGGCCCATGGAGTGGGTGAGGCGGGAGGCACCATGGGGCTCCATCACCAGAACCCCAACTGAACCTGGCCAGCGGTACCAATGGACATGAGATTAAGATTCAGGGGCGCCTGCGTGGCTCAGTCAGTAAAGCATCTGACTTCGGCTCAGGTCATGATCTCTCGGTTCTTGAGTTCGAGCCCCGCGTCGGGCTCTGTGCTGACGGCCCGGAGCCTGGAGCCTGCTGCGGATTCTGTGTCTCCCTCTCTCTCTGCCCCTCTCCTGCTTGCACTTTGTTTCTCTCTATCTCCCAAAAATAAATAAACATTAAAGTTTAAATTTTTTTTTAAAGGTTCAGGGGAGTCAGTCATCTGGAGGCACATAACAGAGGAATTGGGGAGCCGAGGTCCAAACCCCATCTCTGGATGTGCAGTCTATGGGTCTGACTGCTGCACCCCCAGCTGGATTTCTCATAACAAACTAACCCTTAAGGGTTGGTTTAGTTTTGTTCTTCCTCACGGGGAAGGGCAGGGACGGAAGGCCCCCCTCCACGTTGGCCCGCTGAGCCCCGATGCTCTGCTCCCCGGCCTTTGTGTTTGCATAAGCGGAACAGCCCCCCCTCACTGGGAAACCCGCTTCTGGGCAGCTGCTGACAGGGCCTCTGCGTAAACAAATCCCCTGGCTTTAGGATCACATTTCAGAGTAAAAGAATCTTGAACTTCTCCTCTGCCTTGTTAAAAATGTGTGTTTTGGCTCCTGTGGAAGGATCCTTTGTCTCTTAGAATTTCTCTGGTCTTGCCTCTTTCTGTGAAACACAATGTGAACATTTACTTAAAGCCACCGCTTGCCATCTCTTCGTTGAGGCCATCTGGTTCAAAGGGACCTTGTTCCACGGGTGCCTGGGTGGCTTAGTCAGTGAAGTGTCGACCTCCTGATTTCGGCTCAGGTCATGATCTCATGGTTCCAAGCCTCGGGTCGGGCTCTGCACTGACAGCACGGAGCCTGCTTGGGATTTTCTCTGCCCCCCTCTCTCTGCCCCTCCTCCAAGCACTCTGTCTCTCTCTCTCTTTCTCTTTCAAAAAATGGATAAATAAAAAAATAAAGGGACCTTATTCACTGAAGAGAAATGGTGTCACCGGGGCCATGCTGTAGAGCACAGGCCAGCTATATCTTTTCCCTTCTTTGATTCTCGAATCTTCTTTAGCTGGAAGCTGTATGCCTGACAGTTTTGGCAGGCTCCTCCCCTGCCTGCCCGCCACCCCCCCCCCCGCCCCCGTGTATGACTGTGGAAACAGGCCTGTGTATAGAATTGCTGGGTTATGAACTCAGATCTGACTCTGCACCTGGGCTCTAGAACCAGGTGTCTAGAACTTTCTTCCTCAGGTTGGTGACCGAGATGAGGGCTGTGCCCACAAGCTGACGCACTGTCCCTTGGAGAGACTCAGGGGACTTCAGAGTCTTTGTGGCCATGTGGCCTTGGCCTTTTTCGCAGGCCGGTGTGCTTATAAACATCCCTGTGGGAAGGAGTCACCAGGATGTTTGTGTTCTTGGAAAACCTGTTCCCCGGTGGCTCTAAGCAGAAATGTTTAGGATGAAAAAAAAAAAAAAAAAAAACAAAAAAAAAGAAATGTTTAGGATGTTGTCACTGAGGCACTTTGTATGTATGGGTTCTTTCTTTCTAGAGCAGGGATGAGTCCTGGGGTTTTGAAGGGTTAGACGAAATAAAATTGTATGTACATGTGGAAGTTTTACCGTTAGCAGGTAGGAAAATCCCAAGATGGTTTATATTGTTACAGCGATGGTTTCATTTCATGCTGTGCCTGCCTTCGTTCCATCAGGATCCTGTGACTGGATTCTCCATGTGGTGTGTGACAGAAACCTCAGCCCAGGCTGGCTTTGGTAGCTGTCAAGGAGGGCTGGCTTTATTTTATTTATTTATTCATTTATTTTTAATTTTTTTTAATGTGTATTTTTGAGAGAGAGATTGAGAGAGAGACAGAGAGAGAGAGAGAGTGCAAGTGGGGAAGGGCCAGAGAGAGAGGGAGACACAGAATCCGAAGCAAGCACCAGGCTCTGAGCTGTCAGCACAGAGTCCGACATGGGGCTCGAACTCATGAATGGTGAGATTGTTACTTGAGCTGAAGTTAGACGCTCAACCAACTGACCCACCCAGGCGCCCCAAGGAGGGCTGGCTTTATAGTAGATTTGGAACTTGATCTCTCTCCCTCCCAATCTGCCTTCTGCCATATGAGCTTTATTTTCCATTTCTTTTTTTTCTTTTTAAGTTTATTTGTTTATTTTGAGAGAGAGACAGAATAAAAGCATGAATGGGGGAGGGGCAGAGAGAGAGAGAAAGAGAGAGAGAGAGAGAGAGAGAGAGAGAGAATCCCAAGCAGGCTCCACACTCTAAGTACAGATCCTGACGTGGGGCTTGACCCCTGAATTGTGAGATCATGACCTGAGCCAAACTCTGACACTTAACCAACTGAGCTGCTCAGGCACCCCTTTACTTTCCATTTCCAGAAGGTGGCAAGATGGCTTGCTTCATTTGGGTCTCAAGACCAGTGGATGGAGCATTTACTGCCCCCAGTCCAGCCTTCCTAGCAAAAGGCCATTGGCTCTGATTGGTCCCCAGTCCCGCCCCTCTTGCCGTGGCCTGGGGATTGCAACACACTGATTGGCTTGGGCTTCAGTCCCACAGCTACTCCTGGAACTGGGGGTGTGGTAGGTGACCAGGCCCCCTCAACCGCGGGGACTACGTGGGAAGGGGACTCACCCAGGCCCCTGAAGATGTAGACGCCGAAAGGAGGGAGGAAATGGAAACTGGCTTGCTTTGAACCGACTCACGTCCTGAGGGTCCACGATTTAGAGCGAGTTCGTTAGAAGTGTGTGCAGATCAATTTGGAGTAGGAATGTGCGAGCTCTGTTAAGTGGCAGGTTCTAGAAGGGCAGAGAGTTTCTTGGTGTTAACGTGGAGTGGGGGTGGAGTCTGGTGGGGGTGCGGAGTGGGCTTGCATTTGAGAGAGTGAGCAGGAAGTATCTAGAGACAGCTGGCACCTTGCCTCTTGGCAGGCACGGGTGGTTCAAGGTGACCGCCAGGGAGCTTTGTTCTGGGGCAGCCTTTGGCCTTGGCCATGGGAACATCAACCTCTCTGAGCCCCCTTTTCCTCAGTTGTGAGGCAGGCACCTTGTAGAGTGCTTGATGAGCTGTGACATGTGATCACATGTGATCAGTATGTGTAAATGACTTAGCCCAGCAAGAGCTCACCTGTCATAGACTGGTATTGATTAGAAAAGACACGTTAGAGTGTCCACACTCAGAGAAGACAGAGCAGGACTGGGTGAAGTTATTCGGGCTGGAGAACTATCCGTTTTCTGTTTTCTCCCATTCTCCCTCCCTGAAGCAGGATGACACTGTTCTCCAGCCCCAGGACCCTTGGAATCTGCGGGAAATGCTCACTGACTGTTCACGCGTTTCCCTGCTTCTGACTTGGGCACTGCTAGGAAAGGAGGGGTTCGCTTCCTCTTGTGACAAATATGTGGGGAGCCTCCCATCCCGCCCCACCTGAATGCGTGCGTAGCTTGTGCATTGACCGTGACTGCCCCCCTCCACCGAAGGCACTTGTCCCTGGAGGCCGCTGTCCATGCGTCTGGGTCTCTTCAGCCTCTCACTGGGTCCCAGTTTCCCTGTTAACACGTCCAGCTGTGGAACAGTGACATCGCTCCTTGTTTGTGATGTTTCTGTGTCTCAGAGAGCTGATCATTTGAAATGTAATTTCTTCAGCTCATTACGTCAGAACTGGCATTTAAAGCATCCATGAGGGCCCTTGTTAATGGCCTCTTGTCCCTAGTCAGGGTCCTCCTAGTGAAACAGGACCAAGAGGGTCGATGGATGGATGGATCGACTGATCTATCTTTCTATCTTTCTAAGAGCCATGGAACATATATCAATATGTAACACATGAATTATATTATTAAAACATTAATCACTTGTATATAATCAGTCAATAGATTTATATATATATGTATATATATATATTTTAATATATATATATATTATATGTATATATATATATTGTAAGTAATTGGCTTACAAGATTAAGGAGGCTGACAAATTCCGAGATTTGCGAGGAGAACGTGCAATCTAGAAACCCAAGAGCTTGCAATGGTGTAAGTTCCCATCCCAAGGATGGCAGGCCTGAAACCCAAGAAAAGCTAGCTTTTCAGCTTAATTGTCAACATAGGGAAGAAACAAACAAAAAACAATGTCCCACCTCAAAGGCAGTCAGGCAGGGAGGTCAGTCTTTATGTTTTGGTCAGACCTTCAGCTGATTGGATGAGGCCCACCACACCGAGGAGAGCAGTCTGTTACTTAGTCTGTCAATTCAGATGTTAATCTTATCCGGAAATACCCTCACAGAAACACCCAGAAGTAATGTTTGATGAAATGCTTGAACGCCTTGTGGCAGTTGACATACAGAATTAACATATAGAATTAACCATTACACCTTTGGTGTAATCTTGGGGTTTAAAATTATTTTCTGAGGTCACATGGTTGGAATGGGTGGCATTAAACCAAGTAGGCCGTGACATTCTAGAAGCTGGTGGTGTTTTCCAGTTTCTCCCCTGCGTAACTGTTCAAGGGTCTTATTTTAAACTAGCTAAGTTAATTTTCTCATGATGAGACTCTATAAACCATCAGGAAGAAGGGAGGTGATTTTAGGGGTGATAGGGATCCACTCCCATGAAGCAGAGCTAAAGTCAGAGCCTCCAGAACCTTCTTCTAGAGTCAGCAGTCAGTCCTGCTCCAGGGCCAATGACTAAATTAGGTTTCAAGTTCCGAGTGTACCACGAGGTTTTCAGATCAGATTTCGCATTTTCTAGGCTTCCTTGTACCTGAAAAAGAGCTGAAAAACAGCACTGTGATTCCTCAGCCCGAAACCATCAGGCTGTCAGTCTCTTTGGGCAAAAACCTTTGCAAAGCCAGGCTTTGCAGAGAGCTCTGAACAGCTGTGAGTCATCTGGGTGGAGACGTGGGGCTGTTTTCCTGACAAAGGTGTGGTGTGAGGGTCTGCGTAGATGGGGATGTTGACCCGTCTTCAGGGCTTGGGGATGGTGGTTCCTTGTGCCTTTGTCTTGGGTGGCTTGTGGCGTCTGGAAGCTGTTTCTAATCTCCCCTGTCCAGTATCGGAGATGGAGTTGGTCAAGGATTATGAGTCAGCTAGGGCAGAAGGCAGAGACTTACTTTGCTCCTTTGGGGGGAGGTGGATAGAAACGAAGAGTCTGTTGAGGGTTGAGAATGTAGGACTAGTGGTGTTTACAAGGTTAGTGTTTATGCTCCTGCATAAAGCCTCCTTCTAAAATGCCATTGTCCAGGACCACTGGGGAGGCGACTAGCTGTGCCCCTCTTACCCCCCAAGCTTGGTACTGGTACCATGCCTCATCTCACGTTTGAGATACAAGCAATCACACCCATGCCTCTGTGTGTGTGTGTGTGTGTCTGTCCAGGTAGGGCAGATAGCTTTATGGTAGGGTGTGGTGATCAGCAGACTTTTTATTTTTAATGTTTCATATCTTTTTGAGAGAGGGCAAATGGGGGAGGGGCAGAGAGGGGTGGGGACAGAGGATTCGAAGTGGGCTCTGTGCTGACAGGCTGACAGCAGTGAGCCCGATGTGGGTCTCAAACTCATGAACCGAGAGATCATGACCTGAGCCAAAGTCGGATGCTTAACCGACTGAGCCACCCAGGTGCCCCAGTCATCAGAATTTATAGCTGGTTTCCCCCTGTCTCTCGAAGTCTCTCCCTGAAAAACCACAAGGAGCAGGTACTAGAGGTTGTATAGGGTGCTTTATGCCGAAGATACAGGTACACATACAGGTAAATATCTACTTTTTCTACGTAAGTGACAGTTTCATGTTTTTGGTAAATCATACCAGGTAAGACAAGAACAATTTGCTGTTGCTAAGAAACTATGAGAAACCTGACTGTTGGGGTGCATGGGGGGTTCAGTCAGTTAAGCATCTGACTTCGGCTCAGGTCATGATGTCATGGTTCGTGGGTTCAAGCCTCGCGTCGGGCTCTGTGTTGACCGCTGACGGCCTGGAGCCTGCTTCGGATTCTGTGTCTCCCTCTCTCTCTATTGCCCCTCCCCTGCTCGTGCTCTGTCTCTCTCAGTAATAAAGAAATAAACTTTAAAAAGCATATACAAAAAAGAAACCTTAAAGTGAATTTCTTATTTCATCATTTTACAAACTGACCAAAGAATTTCTGCATGTGGGGGACAAAGAGGTCTTGCATGTATCCTGGATGTGGTCACCACCTGGGAAGAGCTGACAGTCTGCAGGAGGAATGTGCAGAGTGTACGATTCTTCAGTGCCCCATTTATGATTATTTGCAGGGAGGAGGTTGTCTGGCTTCTCATAGACAGTATCAAATGTAGTCAAAACGGAGAGACACCATAGAATACAAGGCATTTGGGAAAATAGTCAAGATAGTGGAGAAATAAATGCAAAGAGCATCAGTAGTCATGATAATAGTATTATTCCCAGTGGCATTATAAACTTTCAGCCCTGCCCTGATAAATGTAGCATCCTTCGTGCAGAGTGACTAACGCCAGAGACCGAAGGACGTGTCTTAGCACTTTCCCGGTGGCTTGCGGTGACCCTTTACCATCCCAGAGGTAAAAGCTTCGTGTTATAACTCACTGTCCCCATAAATCCTCATGCTGGAAATGATATTGACTTGTTTTTTTTTACAAGTCCTTGTCATCTGAGAGAGGCTATAGCACTTCTGTTTGTTTATTATTTTTACTAACAGTAACTTTTGCTGAGAGCCTCCTGTGTGTAGGCTCCTTGAATTCACCATCTCATTTAATTCTCTCTTGCCTGTGAGGGGCAAATACTGTCCGTATCCTATTTTATTTAGGAGGAAACTGAGGCTTAGGGAGATTAACCGACTTGCCTGAGATCACACAGGTGGAGAGTGCCTGAGCCTTGACCCAGATCCCACCTGGTTGGCCTGTCAGTGCCACCTGTGACATCTATGCTTGGGGGAGGGGGGCGGGGGAGGGGGCAAGGGGACAGATGTGTCACGCCCATGCAAACCCAGGGCTGGATCCTGTCTTCATTGAACATTTTCATCTTTGGCTCATCGCAGATTTTCTTTGCATTAATTTTGCCCTTTTAAAAATATTGCATTGGGGTACTATTTATTTGCTCACTGGGCTTTTCAGTGCTCAGGGCAGGCATGATCATCTCCACTTTGCAGGTGAGGACCAAGAGGATTGGCGAGGTCCGGAATCTGTAAGAGTTCCCATGGCCGAAAGGGAGGGAGCTGGGACGGCTGCCAGGGCTGCCCGGAGCAAGCGGGAGGGGGCAACGCCACTTACCTCTGGGCATCACAGAGTTCTCAGGAACGTGCCTCCCTTCCTCCAGGTCGGGAAAGAGGTTGAAGAAGACCCGCAAGTATGACATCATCACTACTCCAGCCGAGCGAGTGGAAATGGCCCCGCTGAACGAAGAAGAGGATGAGGATGAGGACTCCACAGTATTTGACATCAAATACAGGTACGGGGGTTGGGGGGGCAGCAGCTTCCTCCTTGGGCCCTCGGGTGTTGGCGTGGTGGGACGGTTCACCTTGGAAAACAGCGCAAGGCCAGGGGTGGCGTCCATGTGTCCTTGTTCTTTGGTTATGTGTTTGACCTTGGGGCGTTCTGCTTATGGGGGGAGCCGCTTTGATCCCTTCCTAGAATGCACAGCACCCAGAAAGCTGGCAGAGAAATGGTTATTCCCACTTTCCCAAATGCGAACGCTGGAGGAATCAGCTTTGCGTGAAGAAAAGGGGGACTGAATATCAGACAACGAGCTGCTCGCGCACTGCCTGCGCGGATCTGGTTCTGGCAGCTGCCTGTGCCACAGACTGCCCACAAATGGACACTTCTCTTTCAGCCACTCTAAAACTGATGGCTGAGAGCATGGAGTGGGGCGAGGGTTACTCCTTGGCTGGAATTTACCGATGAGAAAGGGAGCCTGTAGGAAAGTCAGAATGACTTTGTGACTTCAGGGTTGTAGTTTGCGTTTTGGATTCTTTTGGAGTGTGCGCTTTGGATGTATGAGATTCTCAATGTAAGGACGGGGGTGAGTATAGATTAGAGATGAGGGCTCAAAGCCTCAGAGAAGAGGAAGTTGTTTGCTTAAGTTTCCAGTTATTGCCGACAAAGGGGAACTACAGGTCCAGGCTGGACCCAATCCTGAGTTTTCCCTGGACAGCTCTCCAGAGAAACAGAACCAATAGGATATGTATCTACATAAAGAAAGATTTATTATAAAGGTCCAAGTCTGAAGGTCTGAGAACCAGGAGAGCCAGGGATGTAAGTCCTGTTCCAAGTGAGGGAGGAGACAAGTGGCCCAGCTTGAAAACAGTCAGCGGGGAGAGTGAATTCCCTCTTACCCGCCTTTTGTTCTATTCTGGCCTCCAACTGATTGGACGAGGCCCACCCACATCAGACAAGGCAATCTACTTCATTTGGTCTACTGATAAAATTGTTAATCTCTAGAAACACCCTCACAGACACACTCAGAATGTTTGACCAAATGTCAGGGCACCTTGTGACTCTTGTCAAGTTGACACGTCAGATTAACCAGCACATGCAGCGTTTCCATTCCTGAGAAGGCCGGTCTTCCACAGCCTCTCCTGACTTGTTCTTTGTCAGCACAGCTGTTCTTGGCCCTTCTTTATAAATCAGTTGTCAGGTTCAACAAAAGCATGTTTGGGATTTTGACTCCATGCATCAGTTTAGGGGGAAATCAGCCCCTTTGTGAGAATCCTTCCAATCCATGAATATGGGATGACTTTCCATTTACTTAGGTATTTAAAAAAAAATGTCTTTCAGTACTTTCAAAAATGTCTCCATAAATGTTTTATAAGTTTCTGTTACGTATATTGCCAGGTGTTTTACAAATATTTGTATGTATTTTTAACTTAAAAAAATGCTATTTTCTTGGGGGTGCTTGGGTGGCTCAGCCGGTTTCTTAACTTTGGCTCTGACTTTGGCCCAGGTCACGATATCGTGGTTTGTGAGTTTGACCCCTGCATCGGGCTGTCTGCCGTCAGCATGGATCCTGCTTCAGATCCTGTCTCCCTCTTTCTTTCTGCCCCTCCCCCACTCATGCTCACATTTCCCACCCCCCCCAAATAAATAACCATTAAAAAAAATCACACCTACATTTTAAGAATACACAAACATTAAAGCATGGATTGATTATAGTAGATAGCAGAGCAAAACCATTAGCTGTAATTTGCATGTTAGGTAAATAGTAGCCCTTTGAGTAGAATGGGAACAATCAGTGATATGCATCAATACTATCACATAATATACACGTTAAGAAAGTTCGTGGTTGTACTGGTTTTATTGCTTAGCCATTTCATCTGTCTCATGTTCAATGCACAGAAATAAAACATAACGTGAAGAAAACTCTGTCCTCGTTATTAGTCACAATGAAGAGGGTTTGCTGTGTCCTGCAGGCCTGGAAGTATTATACAGTAGGGAGCCCTTGTGGGCTTACGGGGCTCAATGTACTGTTTTGATGCTGAGACACTTAAATAGAATCTCATCCATACTTCATGACTGAACTAGCTGTGGAAGCCTTGCATCTCACTAAATAGGAAAAGACCCTAACAAAGAAATACATCAATCAATCTGTCCAGATAGTCTATCTTTAGGCTTGGACTTTAGTGTAAGGTAGGAAAAGGGGCCCTTTCTTTCTTTTATTTTTTTTAACATTTTTTAAAAATGTTTATTTTGAGAGAGAGAGAAGGAGAGGGTGAGCAGGGGAGGGGCAGAGAGAGAAGGAGAGACAGAGAATCCCAAGCAGGCTCTGCATTCTTAAGTGCAGAGCCCAATGTGGGGCTCGAACCCATGAACTGTGACATCATGACCTGAGCTGAAACCAAGAGTAGGATGCTTCACCACTGAGCCACCCAGGCATCCCCAAAGGGGCCCTTTCCTGAGCACATGTACACAAGTATTATTGTGGCTTAAAGACTGCTGGATTGGTATTGTGTCTGGTATCATGAAAAGAAGTATTGAAACCACTGTCAGATTAAGAAAATTCCATGGCTCATCTTAGTACTTCAAACAATGGAGCAAGTGCCTCTTCTAGGCTGACCGTACGTGCTGAATTGACATTGGTACTTCGTTAGCAATTTCCAGGTACACCATAAGGCAGTGTTAGCCACAGCCATCCCCAGTATGTATTATCTCTTAACTGGATGCTTGCACCTTTGACCATCTCCACCCGAGTCCCCCACCCCCAACCCTCCACCTCTGCTAACTACAAATCTGGTCTCTTTTTCTTATGAGTATGGTGTTTTTTTTGAGATTCCACATATGAGGAAGATCATGTTGTATTCGTCTTTCGCTGTCTGGCGTATTTCACTTAGCATAATGCCCTCAAGGTCCATCCATGTTGTTGCAAATGGCAAGATTTCCTTCTTTTTTATGATGAATAATATTCCATTACATATATATATACCCACTACATTTTCTTTATCTTTTCATCTGTCCATGGACACTTTGGTTGTTTCCATGTCTCGGCTGTCATAAATAATGCTGCAGTAAACGTAGGAAGGCAGGTATGTCTTCGGCATAGTGGTTTTGTTTCTAAAAGCAGATGATTAAATTGAACCCCCTGGTAGGTGTTAGGTAACAGGTAATACATTTTTTTTTAATGTTTATTTTTGAGAGAAAGAGCACGTGTGAGCAGGGGAGAGGGGCAGAGAGAGAGACACACACAGAACTTGAAGCAGACTCCAGGCTCCAAGCTGTGTGCACAGAGCCCGACTCGAGGTTCGAACTCATAAACTATGAGATCATGACCTGAGCCGAAGTCGGATGCTCAACCGACTGAGCCACCCGGGAGCCTCACGTTTGCTTTTACGAAAGTCTGAGTATGCACCCTGGTTTGTTTCAAGGGCAAGAACAGGTGAAAAACTGGGTCTGAGGGGCGCCTGGATGGCTCAGTCTGTTGAGCATCCAACTTTGGCTCAGGTCATGATCTCCTTGTTCCTGAGTTCAAGCCCCATGTTGGGCTCTGTGCTGACAGCTCGGAGCCTGGAGCCTGCTTCGGATTCTGTGTCTCCCTCTCTCTCTCTGCCCCTCCCCAGCTCGTGCTCTCTCTCTCTCTCTCAAAAATAAACAAACATAAAATAAAATAAAAAAAAAAAAGACACAGGGTCTCAGAGCATATGCTCTGGAGTAGGTCATTGGCCACTTTCATAGCGGGTGGCTCCAGCTCCACATGACACAGCAGTACATGGGGCCCCTCAGCACGTGGTGACTTTTTAAAAAGATATTTCTTTATTTATTTTGAGAGAGAGAGAGCATGAGCGGGGGGGGCAGAGAGAGAGAGGGAGAGAGAGAATCCCAAGCACAGACCCCACTCGGGGCTTGGTCTCCTGAACTGTGAGATCACGACCTGAGCCAAAATCAAGAGTCACACGCTTAACGGACTGAGCCGCCCAGGCGCCTCTGCCTCTAAATCATTGTTAAATAGAAGCGATAGACATTCTGCATTATTCTTGACCTTAAAGTGTGTGCTTTCCATGCTGACCACTGAGAGTGGTGGCAGCTGTGGGGTTTCGTAGAATTTCTTTCCTGCAAAGGTTCCCGCTGTCCCTAGTTTGCTAATGTCAAATTTTATTTTAATGCCTTTTCTAGCTCTGTTGAGAGGGTCAGTCATACTGTTTATTAACCTTCCATCTGTTAAGGTGATGAAATTGTGTTAGATTTTTCTGATATTAAACCAACTTGGCGTCTGTGCAACAAAAGGAGCTTGATTGTCGTTGTGTTATCCTGTCATGCACGTCGCTTTGATGATAGTTATTTAGGGCTTTCTTTGGTTGTCTGAGTGACCAAGATTGCTTTGTCCTTTTCCTACTTTGTGATATCTTTGTCAGGCTTTGGTAAATGTTTTACTAGTAAGACACGTTTTCCTTATAAAGCAAGGTAGGGTAGGTTCCTTATTTGCTGTGTCTCTGGAACAGTTTGTATCAGATTAGAAATATTTGTTTCCTAAATGTTTAGTAGAACATGCTGAAACTCACCGGATCCTGATGTTTTCTGTGTGCAAAGAGTAAAAAAAAAAACAAAAAAAAAACCTATTGATGTTCAGTCCTTTGAACAGTGATAGGACTACATAGTCTTTGTTTCCTCTTGGGTTAGTTTTGATATGGGTCGTATTTCTGGGATTTTTTCCACTTCATCCAAGTTTTCAAATTATTGTCCTAACGTTGCTCACAGCATTCTCTTACTATCTTTTTAATCTTTGAATCGTGTAGACATGGTCCCCTTTTCATTCTTTTCTTTCTTTCTTTTTTTTGTGTTTTTCAGCCCAACATGGGGCTTGAACACATGACCCTGAGATCAAGATCTTAGCTGAGATCAAGAGTCAGACATGTAACCAACTGAGCCACCCCGGCGCCCCAGTGTTTATTCTGTAACAATCTACTTTAGCTGCCTCCCGCAGGCTTTCCTCATCACCATGCACTATCCTCCTGTCTGTCGAACTTCAAGCAGCTCCTGGTTGTGTTGTTTGTGGTTGAAATGATACCAGGATGTGAGCGAACTTGGAGCTTGGTCACCAGACACAAGACTGCTCTAGCCCTCAGGCCCAGAGATGACCGACCATTTAGGAAGACTGAGAGTGACAGCTTTCCTTATTACAGATGTCATGTATGCTATGCACATTACAGAGAAGAGAAAGGAAAAATAAAATTTCTGTAATCTCACTACTTAACGGTAACCACTAGAGTGTGTGTGAGTACATATCTGTGAATTTTCTTTTTTTGTAGAAGTAAGACCGTGTTACACGTGCTGCTTTGGAACAGTTTTCCACCTGGATGGAATGTTACAAACAACTTTATAGGTCAATAAGTTTGAAAGAACACGAATTTTAAGACCAGTTTTATGTTCGGGTTAGTGTTTTTTGAGAACTTCTCTGTCTGCCCCTGATAATCTCTTCACAGGTACTTGTCTTTCCTGTTTAGACCTAGCTCAGCGAAATATTGGGGTTCCCTCTGGGAAACAGACTGCATTTAAATCGATGCAGCTGAATTATGACCTTGGGTTATTTTATGAGTGACTGCAAAGAGGAAAATCGTGTTGTCGGTGCCGAGGGCAGTGAGGCAGTAACTTGGTCCATACTATTACACGTGCTGTTCTTTGATGGCATTGTGGGACGCAGAGCCTGGCCGCATCATCCCGGCAGGAAATGGAGAGAAGGCGGCCAGGGCTTCCTGACTTCTGTGCGTAGCCCTCTTTTTAGGCTCCTGGGCAACTGGGATGTTCAAGTCCATGAGATAAGACCTCCAGTGTTTAGGGCCAGATGGGGCGGGGGTGTGGAGGGAAACAAAGTCTGTGGAAATGCGTTCCCCGTTCTGTCCTTAAAAAGGCTAATTAGAAGAAATAAATGACGGCTAACCGGAGTGCAGAGAACCCTGGGGTTTTGGAATGGTTCCATGTTTCCAAAGGCGTTTGAACCCCGGCTGTGTGTGCTTTGAGCTTGGCTGGCCTGGCATGCGGCTGTGGCTGATGTTCTGGGTCTTTGTGCATCCCCACTTTCCTACAGGAGACCCCTGTGACACCCATTGGGCGTGTCCCCCGGTGGCGAGGCAGGTGCCACCCTTCCTCCCGGTTGTCTGTAGGTGGTAGTGGCGGCTGTGACACGTGGGGTGCAAAGGTGGGTGCTGGGAGCTGGGGAGACCCACTGCTCCTCCCGCCCAAGCTCGCGTGCCACATCCCTCTGCTTCTTAGGTTTGGAAAAGATGTGGCCTGTGGGAATCCAGGCATGCATTCTACAAGTGCCCGCCTCCCACCCTCTTGTGAATAGAGCTTCCTGTGGGAATCTCATTAGAAAGCCATGAGCTTTCCGCTGGGATGCCAGGCGCTGTGCCTGGCATCTTGTCTTTGGAACAAAGGGCATTAGGTGGCTGTTTGCAGCAAGAGGCCCCTGGAGGCAAGGCTGGGAGCAGGAGAAAGCAGATTGACTTACTTGTGCTAGACTGAGCCTGGGGCTGAGAGTCCTGGACACCTTAGGGAAGTTGCTAAGCACAGAGTAGTGACTTAAAAAAAAATTTTTTTTAATGTTTACTTATTTTTGAGAGAGAGAGAGAGAGTTGGGGAAAGGCAGAGAGAGGGAGGGAGACAGAATCTGAAGCAGGCCCCAGGCTCCTAGCTGTCAGCACAGAGCCCGTACGGGGCTTAAACTCATGGACGGTAAGATCATGGCCTGAGCTGAAGTCAGATGTTTAATGGACTGAATCACCCAGGTGCCCCAGAGCAGTGACTTCTTGAAGGTCGGGCTCAAATGCCCCTTCTGTTCCCTGCTTTCTCGTCTTCTGGAACGAAGGTTCTAGAGTGAGGAACGAAGCTGTTAGGAGCGTCAACATGTGGGCAGCTGTAGGGACGATGGGGTATGGTGAGCTTCTGAGGCCGGGAAGGAATCAGCGACCCACAGGTTCCCCTGAGGATGCTGGAGTAACCTACCTGGACCTCAGACAACAGCAGGGGGTCACCCCCCTACCTGTTTGGACGATGCTCTGCCAGCCCTCTTCTGTACAGGCTGAGCTCCTGTCTGAAAGACGGGCATGTCAGGGGACGTTTCTGTGTCTTTGAAGAGCAGTATTGGCCATCTGGGGGCAGTCCTCCGCTAAGGTATCATGCACCGTAAAAAGATTGGAGTTTTAGGTCTCTGAGCAGAGCACCTATACCAACAGGAATTTGCGTGGCGATGAAAATTTACCGCTAAGTGAATGTGACTTGTCTCCTGCCTACACACATGTGCACACGCACGCACACACACACACACACACACACACACACACACACCCCAGAGCTTATAGGGCTACAGAAGAATCAAGTGAAAAGAACAAAGGAAAAAAAAAAACCCACTAAACAACCCAAAACCTAGCACAAATAATCTTAGCAATGCTTTTGCAAAAGCTGGCCACCAAAAGTTGTTTGGTTACTCCTTACTGTGGTTGGTGTCCTGGATGAAAGCGGGAGCACGGTTGACATGCAGTGGTGGTCCTCGCCTCACCTCCCTGAGGTGTCCTGGACTGCTGTGCGGAGAGGTCGGCTGCTAGGGTGCTCACAGGTGCAGAGATGCAACACCCTGTGTGTTGAGGGCTCTTCTTCTTTAAAATGTTTATTTATTCTTGAGGGGGGTGGGCAGTGAGAGAGGGAGACACAGAGTCCGAAGCAGGCTCCAGGCCCTGAGCTGTCAGCACGGAGCCCCATGCAGGACTTGAACCCACAAACCCTGAGGTCATGACCTGAGCCGTAAGCCGGATGCTTCACTGGCTGAGCCACCCAGGTGCCCCAAGGGCTTTTTTCTGCTGACAGACAAAGCACTGGACACAGACAGGTTGGGACACGCCCTTCTCCTTCTCCGGGATGGTTACATGGTTACAACCCAGTGTCGTTGCACAGGATGTTTGGAGGTTTGAAAGGAATAAGCATGGGGTATGGAGCCCAAATGTGTCTTTACTTCTCAGGGAGCTGCCAGGGAGGGCGGGGAGCTCAGCTCTGAGACTCTCTCGGGTTTCTCTTCTTGATGAAGCAGGAGTGTTGTTAGCAGTTTGGCTGTTCTGGGGGAGAGAAAGAGGCTGAGAGAGTCCTTCTAGAAATCTCTGCGCGTCCCCCACCTCTGTGTGTCCAGCTCGCGAGCCTGCTAATTCCATTCACTGTGAGTGAGGTTGAGTGAACCTGGCCTGTGCCCCGGGAGCTTGTGCTGAGACTGGGGCAGACTGAGACTGGGAGCGACAGCCAGAAACCTGGGAACCGCTGGGAGGAGAGAACGGGGTGCTGTGGACAGCCAGGAGGGTTACCTCGCCAGGGCAGGAAGCTCTTTCCAGAGGAGGTGAAGCTCATGGTGGGTTTGAAAGGAAGCACCCCAAGGCGGACTGAGGGGCGGGGAGGAGTGAGGGGGAGAGTTGACAGCATGTGTGATGTGTGCAGGTTTGAGCGAGTGGAGGGAGAGCTGGGGGAGCTGCAGCCGTGAGCCTGTCCCCCACCCCACGGGGCCCTCCGGGGGAGAACCCCAAATCTGCATGGCCTTGGGGAGGCAGGGAGATGAAACAGAGAGCCCTAGTGTCTGTGTCCACGGTCCCCTGGAGCTTCCTGAGTCACAGCGTCACCGGAGAGTCTGAAGCCAACCCCACGGCCCAGACTTGTGATGGGGCTCGCCTCCTTCTGGAGAGCTGGTGACCCCCCTGAGGGCGATCGCAGGCACCCAGGGTGACTGCTCCCCTCGGGAGGTGTGTGTAAACTCTGTTGTTTCCTTTCCCCCCTGTCCCACTGTGCTGTGGAGGAGCTGAGTAGTTGTGCAGAGTGTGGTGATTCATGGGGGGCCCCCTGCGCCCGCCCCGTCCTTCGAGCACATTTATTCTATAAGCACAGGGGTGTTCGCGGCTGCCCGGGGGCGTGGGCACAGACAGGGGCCTGGCGGACGACCCTGGGTGTGGTCTCGCGGCATCCCTGAGATGTATGTCCCCGGATCAGAAGGTGAGTCTCCGGCCTGTGTGCCCTACGTGAACTCCGTGCCTCTGTGACTCCTCATGCTCTGCTCCTCCCAGATTCGGCAGGCCAGCGCCCAAGTCTGCTCCCCTTCCTAGGCACGGCCGCTTCGGTGGAGCCATTGGGAATCCAGTCCCTTCACTCGGGTCCCGTTCTTGGTCTTTGGAAGCTTTGAAAGCTCGGTCCCCAGTCCCTTGGTCCCCCTACATCGAACCTGCAGTGGATGTAGCCTGACTCTTGTGGGAGGGGGCAGCTCTGGTAGGAGTCTTTACATCTGAGGTCCTCAGGCTGCATCTGTAGAGTGGGGGTGAGCATCTGGGCTCCGTGGATGTCAGTTGGGGGAGATTAGCCCCCAGTCCCCAGCCCAAGGGTGGAGGGCGCATGTGGATGCTGGAAAAAAGCCACCCTGCACAGATTGGACACGGCTGTGGCCACTTGTCTTTTCTGCCCACCAGTCTGCTGTGTAGGGTATCCTAGTGGCCAATATGGGTGTATCTTTGTGTTTTTTCTTTTTTTAAAAGTGTATTTTTTATTTGAGAGAGACAGTGGGGGTGAGGTAGAGAGAGAGAGGAGAGGGAGAATCCCAAGCAGGCTCTGTGCTGTCAGTACAGAGCCCAGTGTGGGGCTCAAAGTCGTGAACTGTGAGATCACAACCTGAGCTGAAATCAAGACTCAGATGCTTAACCGACTTAGCCACCCAGGAGCCCCTGCTTTTTTTTTTTTTCTTGAAAGTTTTTGTTAAATAATTTCAAGCCTAAAAAAAGTTGCAAAAACAAAAATAGTATACTCTTTTTTAAAACATTTTTTTGTTAATGTTTATTTTGGAGAGAGAGACAAAACTCAAGTGGGGGAGGGGCAGAGAGCAAGGGAGACAGAGAATCTGAAGCAGGCTCCAGGCTCTGAGCTGTCAGCACAGAGCCCAATGCGGGACTTGAAGTCTCTGTGAAATCATCACCTGAGCCGAAGTTGGATGCTCAACCGACTGAGCCACCCAGGTGCTCCCCAAAATAGTATACTCTTTACCCAAATTTTCCTGGTATAACATTTCACCTCAGTCACCTTATGATGGCTCTGTGTGTGTGTACATAACAGATTTTTTTTTTCCTGAACCATTTGAGGGTAAGTTACATATATCATGTTCCTTTCTGGCAAATACTTAAGTGTGTATTTCCTAAAAATAGGATGTTTGTTATCTTTTAGAAAATAGTTACCTGATGATGATGGCAATATTTATATTTGGGGTCATGTAACATTATGAAAAGAAATTCATTATTTTGTAAATTCTCCTAAATCCCCACTATTTTTACATGTATGATTTTTTGATGCCCATGATCAAACATGAGCAGAGGACATTGGTGGCTCTGACCTCACAGATTTTCCCTCCTCTCCTGAGTCTCTTCGGATGATGTCTTGAGTGGATTTAGGTTCCAGGCTTTCTTTCACTCCTGGTACTGTGGTTGGTGCCGGGGGTTTAAAGGTGAGTGAGCTCAGACATGGGTCTTGCCTACAAGGGGCCCCCAGCCTAAGCAAGAGCCAGACATGAATCAGATAATTGCATAAACCAGGGATTTGCAAACTATGGCCCATGGGCTAAATATGGCTGTCTGCCTGGTTTTGGTACAGCTCGTGAGCCAAGAATGATTTTTTATGATTGAAAAAGAATTAAAAGAAGCCTACCGTTTCATGACCTGTAAAAATTTGCAAATAAAATCTCAGTGTCCACAAATAAAGTTTTATTGGAACACAGCCATGCTCAAGCATGTTCCTATTATCCACAGTGGCTTTTGTTCCACAGGGGTGGAGTTGAGTAGTTGCCACAGAGAATGTAGGGCCCACAAAGTCGAAAATGTTTACTGTCTGGACTTCGACAGAAAAATTTTGTGGAGCCCTGGAGTAAACACCAGTAGCACTGCTAGGAAGGAGAAGTATAAGGAGAAAAGCAGCTCTGTACTAGGGGGTCTGCATGGGGAGCTAGGATCCTGAGCGAGGAGCTGAAGGAACGGAAGGAGTTACCTTCCAGATAGCATGTTCAAAGGTCCTGTGGTTGGGTGAGTGTGACCTATAGGGTAGAGACTGTGAGGGTCAGAATGGATGCAGGGTTCTGCCGAGGGCATTGACTGGTTCTTCTTTTTCTTTTAGGTAAAATCTATATCCAGCATGTTGGCATCCTGTGGAACGTTGGTCAGCTGCAGCCTGGGATGTGAAGGATCTGGAAGCTGTCTTGTCTGAGATGTTGAAACCAAAACAAACACTATGAAACTCTGGCACAGTTGTGTGTGTCGCACATCAGCTCAGAATATCACTGCAGGAGAGTCGCCTCTACTACCCTCTAGATGCCCCTTTAAAATGTCACCCTGTCTTCCTCAAGAGGGTTTTTGTCTTGCTACGGGGCAAGGGATAGAAACATTTTGACTTAAACAAAGTAACTTTAAGGCAACTGTTCACAAAAGTAAAGAGATCAGAAGTTAACAGGAACCTAAAAAAAAAAAAAAAAAGCCTAGAGGATATTCAGCTTCTAATTTCTGATATTCTGCTCTCCTGGATCTACGACATTCTAGACGTCTGACCCTTCAGTGGTCTTTTGGGTTTGGCCAAGTTCTGGCCTTTGGTGACAGCTATGTGAAAGTTCAAAGTTGAAATGTTTAGAGCCAGCCAGCCCTAGCAGAAATATACTGGTGTTTGTGGCTCCTTTTCTCTCCTTTTTCAAAAAACGGGTCCAGCAGAATTAGACATAGCTAGTTCACAAAGAATTTTGTGTATCAGGGAAAAGCCTATATGTATGTGCGTGTATGCATACATGTGTGTGCACACGCGTGTGCACATGTGAAATAACTTCTCCCTTTCTGGGAGGAAAAGACAGCACGAGGCAGCCTTTGGTTAGTAACATCCTCCGTGTGTTTCTCTGCCCTGTTCTACACTGTTGGGGCTTGGAAATGTAATTTTAGAAAATCACCGTGGTGATTCAGAGGGATGGGGATTTGGTTGCCTGAAAAAGGCACAGTGTCGGGGACCACGTTTGAAGTTGTTCTAGGCCAGGCTGGACCGGACACCCACCGGGACTCAGGAGGTGACAGCAGGAAGGCCCCTCCTGAAGGTGTGGATCAGGGGTTTTGGGGGGGGGGGGGCTGGCTCGTTTCAGAGCTGTGTGCCCAGACATGTGCTGGCTTCCGGAAACAGGGCCTTGGGCTGACCTCTCTGGTGGATGGAGACCTTCCGTCTTGCTCTTTTCCCAAGGTTGAGATTAGCTGCTTGAGCAGTGCCTTTGGGGCTCTGGGATTCTGTTCTCTCTGGAGAGGGGTTTTGCGTTTTTTATCCCCTCTCTTCTGGCATTCTGCAGGGTTCGTGCACTTTGCCTGCTTATGGCCTGTACCACCGCTGTGGGTGAAAACTCCGTAGCCGTTTCTGACTCGCCTGTTCTCAGGTTATTCAGTTTCCAGAGAAGGGCCGTCAGTGCTGCGGGGTCCACGGTTTCCCCAGTCCCTGGCTATCGGGACGGTGCGATGGCCTCTGCAGGAGAGAGGGGGGTGTCTGGGGAGACTGCTGGGGCAAGGGTGTGGTGCAGAGCCTGCCTGTACAACCAGCTGTGCCTCTGTTCCCTCTTTCGCATGTCCTTTGTTGACTTTCCTCCTGCTCTTCTCCGCCCTGTTTGTCCCTGGGGCGGGCCTGCTTTACCTCTCCCCCCACAGGGTACTCGCGGGCCAGAGCGGTGACTCAGTGGGACCGGCGCCTAGCAGCTGTGTGCCCTCTGAACCTTGGGACTGGAACCCTGTGCGGGGAAGCCGGATTCTTCCGCCTTACACAGAAACCCCGGTGCCGCCTTCCAGGTGCCTTCCGCCGGGTCTGGCAGGTGTGGCCGCCAGGAATGACCTTCCCAATTCCAGAGCTGCAGCACTGCGGGCTCTTAAATAAAAAAAAAATTAAAAAAAAAACAAACCAAAAAACGACCCTTTTGGCATGACCCATGCGTGCGTCGCTTTGGATGTTTTCTAAGCCGGAGGCCAGCGAGGTGCCTTCTGGTGATCAGGGGCGCGGGCACAAGGCCTGGAGGAGGGCAGAGGCGGGGGGCTAAGGGGGAAGCACCTGGTCCTGGTGGTTTAGGGAAAAGCTGAGAACGGGAATGGTGCTGGGGAGAGGCGGGCGTGCGGTGTTTGTGCACGTACGTGTAGGCACATCTGGTCATTTCCTGGGAGCTGCCGCGGGGATTTTGGAGAATCTTGGGGGTGTCTCCAGAGAAGAGAGTGTCAGAACGTGCTGGCTTGTTATTGCCTCCTACTACCTACCTGGCTTGGAGGGGCAGGAACGGGCCAAGTCCAGGCTGGGTCCGCCGGCCCGAGTGAGCGCCAGGAAGGAAAGCTGGCTCTTTGCTTCCGTCCTCACGTGCTGTCCTTAGACGTTCTGGAGAAGCTGGGGGAGGGGGGGGCGGTCTGCCCTGCTCTTCACGTCTCTTGCACTGCAGTCGTCTGGGGCGGTCCTTTCTCCCAGCAGGGCTGCAGGGAAGGTGCCGTGGCGGAGGGTCTCCTGTGGGGTAGGGTCCTGTGGGCACCCAGGGAGGGGCCGGGCTGGGGGTGCAGAGAGGAGGCGTGTTCCAGAGTCGGCAGGAGGCCCCCAGGGTTGGCCGATACCTCACCTAACCTTCTATTTTGGGGGATTCAGTTGGGGATCAACCCCCGCAGTGCGCCCCCTTCTACACAAAGAAAACCCGCCCTTCCCGGTGTGCCGTCGGTACCTACAGAAAGCATGAAGGGAAAGGAGACTCATAATTATCAACTCCTTCCCTCTACCGCCCGTGTGTGCTGTCCTGGACGTAGTCATTATATGGCTGTTCTCACGTTGTGGCTGGGGCAGGTGGGGGGGGGGTATGCGGGAAAGTTTGGGGCGTTGTTGCAAAATGACGTGTTGTAAGGAATTGGCACATCGTCCCTGAAAGTCTTGTCTCCCCTCCCTGCCCTGTTCAGTGGGATTCCTGTGTTTGGATACCATTTAAGTGCGATCAGGGGGAGAGGATCCAGAAGAGCAAGATCCGAGGGAATAGGGTGTGCCCATGCCCCAGACTTGCCGGTGAGACTGTGGCAACTGTGTCAGCAGAGTGGACATTGGTGGTGTCATTTCCTGAAGAGGGAAGGGGAGGGGAGGAGTGAAGGGGAGGGAAAGGAGTTGGAGAAAAGGGGAGGGCAGGGCAGGGGAGGGGACTCGGCACCGGGCAGTCCTCCCTGACAGAGCCGCCTGCAGCCACCTCCCCCCTGCACACCTCTTCCCAGGGCCCCGGAACCATGAATTTGCAAGACCCAGTATTCCGTACATTTCTCCCCACTAACAGTTCCCTGGGTCTTCTGAGGGCTCGGGGTTAGGTCTTGTCTTAGGCAATCAGGTGGTTTCATCCTCTGAAACCGCCAGGGCCAGGGGTGAGTGAGCTCTGGGGCCTGGGGAGGTGTCTGCTGCAGCCCCCCCTCCCCCAGTGCAGACAAAGGGTCTCCCCCAGGAAGCCCCCCAGATGGCTCCTGCTGAGACAGGTGGGGGCCGGGGCTGACCTTGGGCCTGGTAGTGCTGGCATCTTGAAACGTTCTTGTGATTTTATGAGTGAATTCAAGAGCACTTGATGTGGACTCAAGGGCACACACACACAGTAGTGAAAACAGGGTCTATTTTGCATGATTTTTGGGAACCAGACAGACTCAGGTGGTTGTGAGCCGTACCCTATATTGCTACCCGAGTCTTTGGTCCACGAAGTAGCTGGCTGTGGGTCTCCTTGTAAACTGTACTCAAAATGTGCAGAGGTGAAGGGCGCCTGGGTGGCTCAGTCGGTTAAGCATCAGACTCTTGGTTTCGGCTCAGGTCGTGATCTCACAGGTTCATGGGTTCGAGCCCCGCGTCTGGCTCTGTACTGACAGCATGGAGCCTGCTTGGGACTCTCTCTCTCCTCTCTCTCTGCCCTCCCCCACTAGCGCGGTCTCCGTATCTCTCAAAATAAATAAACTTAAAAAAAATGTGCTGAGGTGAGACACTTTTCTGGGTGTGGTTGGTTGGCTTATCTGCAAGCTCGTCCTCCTGGGGATGGGTTTTCCAGGAGCTTTGCACACGGGACAGGAACACAGAGAGCTCTAGGGTGTTGGCAAAGCAGGGGGCCTGGAGTCTTGGCCGCGTTGTTTAACCTCCAGCCTGTCCTGGGAGCTGGGGGCAGGTAGGCGTGTGGGGGGTTCTCCTCAGAGTCTGCAGGAAGACCAGCTGAGGCGTTGAGCATGGTGTGGCGGGGGGTGGGGACTGGGAAGGAGGATTGGGAGGCAGATGGACGGACCCGCGTGCGATTCCTGGCCTGGCTGCTGACCAGCTGGGGGATCCTGGCCTCACTCCTCTCAACGGCCATATGAGAGCAAAGCTCCGCTGATTGTTGTGATCAAAGGAATGATCTAGCAAAGCGCACGCTGCAGGTGCCTGGCACAGAGTCACTCAAGACAATGTCGCTGCTGCCAGCCACATCACCAGAGGCGTTCGAGTCCCTCCTGTGGGCCAGGTGCGTTTGCATTCACTCTCTTGTTCAGTTCTTTGGAGAGTCCTTTTTGCAGGTGTCCTTCCTGGAACCCACTCGGGGTTCCGCTGTCCTTCCCACGGACCCTGGGCTGTTCCCATCGAGAGCCACACCTCCTCCTCCCGGGATCCCCGTTGGAAAACAAGTCTCCTGTTGGCCTAGTGCCTTAACAGCCTGGGAGTGTGGCCAACCACGTGGGGAGCCTGGGGATGGTCTTGGTCTTCTAGAGGACCAGGATCAGGAAGGTCTTGTCACTGCGGGGTCTGCTGGTTAAAGGGGACAGATCTTGGGCTGTGAGTCTCCTGGGCTCTCTAGCACTTTCCCCTGAGGGAAGGAGGCAGGGAGCTTCTCTTCAGAGGCCATTGCAGCTTACTCGTGGGATGGGCTAAGACGTCTGAGCTCTGGGTCAAGGACACTGAAAGGCACACGTCCCAATAGGCACCCCACACTCTGGAAGGCCCCCTTCTGTCTGTGGCCTCTTCACGGGCCCATGACCTTCCCTTTTCAGATCTCATGGTTGAATTCTCTCCCTGAATGTCCCTGGCTTTCGGGCGTCCTGCCTGGGCCCCTGGTGTGCCTACACCTTGGCTGAGCAGCTAGGGATGGGGGTGTGCAGGCTGCGGTGTCCACAGGCGTGCACGGGGCCCCTCACGATGCGGACCAGGCGGGGGTGCAAGAGAAGGGGAACAGGCTGCAGGCCGGGACCCTCTGCTGAAATCCTGACCTGGATGCAGCAGACGTCGGCAGCGGGTGGGCCCAGTCTGGGGGACTGACACCGGCTGCGCATCGGGGAAAACTGTGTGTGTGGTCTCCATCCTTGTTGTGAGCCTTGTTGTGCAACGTGAGAACCAATGGCAGGGAGACCAGCAGACGCCCACACGTGATGACGAGCCCGCTCTGGGTGCCCGTGCCGTTAGGATGGACCATTTGCTAGATTGGAGTTGGGTTCACAAGGGATCTTCCCAGTCTCCTTTTTTTTTTGGAAATCAAAGATGTAGTAGGGTTGTGCTTTGACATTGCCACTTTTGAGATAGCGTTGTTTTTCTTTATAATGACTCTCTCACTATAAGATGTGAGACCATTATTGATTCAGCTGGCCTTGACATCAGCCCTTGTTTTCTGATGCCCTCACTCTCCCTCCCAAGTCCCTCGAGGTCTTGGAGGGCAGCTGTGTACTTTCCTCTCCTTATTTTACTTGGAATCACTATCCGTGGAAATAATTGCTGGGCACGTTCTGGAATAGAAAGTGAAGAACAACGGAATTGTATGCTATAGAAATGGGATCATCTCATTTTCATTTGAAAGCTACCCAAGGGGCACATTGCTCTGCCTCGAGAATCCCTCCACATTCACCCCTCGCTCGTGGAGAGGCTTCAAGGTCAGGCAGGCCAGCCTGGGGATGCCCAGCACCTAGCTTGGACCCTTGGCTGAGGCAGTTCTCAGCTGCCCACACCGTGAGTGTTGGGCGGGGGGGGGGGGGGGGGGGGGGGGGG
>NW_026057582.1:131862488-131871324 GCF_023721935.1 Panthera uncia
GGGAGGGAGAGAGACATTTGAATGAGATAAGGTGCACATGGTGGGTGCCCGATAAATGTGTCATTGTATTACCTGTGCAACAGGTGTTCAGGGAGCCACGAGGCACGATGGGGGGTCTGCTGGGCCACGGAGGTGAATGGTCCAGACATGCTTCTGTCTTGGAAGGCTGGTAGAGTAGAGGGAAGCGGTTGGCACACAGAGCCCCACCTTGGTCACCCTCTGCTTTACTAAGACATCTGTAACACCAGAGCATCAGCTACTATTGGTCGTGCTTTAAACAGCTTCTAGACGCCGTCTTGCGAGCTCAGGCTCTGGAGCCAGACTCGAGTCCTGGTTCTAATATTTACCAGCCACGGGACCTCGGGGGCACTGCTCTGACCTCCCCACGAGCCCCTCTGCTCATCTGTAAAAGGGGCGCAGTAGCACCCGCCTCATCGGGGCGCTGCAAAGTGGGCGTGTCATCAGCACTAATGTGTTCATGTGTCCAGCACCACTCAAGTAGCTTCTGGTATCCTTTCTGCTCTACAAGCTAGGAACCGAAGTATGGTAGTGGATGTGCCCAGGTCCAAAGCCCCGAGTGCTGTGCACAGTGCTGCATCACTACCCGGTGCTGGGTCTCAGCCCCAGCCCGGGAGGCCACGTTCCAACCAGGGCCTCCTGCCTGGAGGTCCCGCTGCAGCCACATGGTTCCAGAGGCCCAGAGAGGGTGCGGGCCTCTAGGGCTCTCCTGAGGCCGCTTTCTTTCCCCCTGGGCAGGGCGTTCGTGGCCACAGGTGCTCGTGCTTGGGACAGTGGGGTCCACAGGTGTAGCACCTGGGCAGAGGGGAGAAGGGAGGGTGGGGTGGGGACTGGAGGGTCTGTCTTTACTTGGAAAATCCAGCTCCTCCTCTGGGATGAGAGTGATTTCCTAAAAGCAGAATGAGTTCAGCCTTGGGGACGCAAAGTAGGTTGGAAGGAAGATCGGACCCAGGTAGGGTGTCTTCTTCCTTAACGTCTCCCTCTTTCCATCCTTGCCATGGGCCTTTCAGAGCAGCCGACCTCAGGGTGAGACTGGCCCATCGTCCCAAGGGATCCCACAGCCCCCAGGGGTACTACTTTCTTTCTCGAGGGGCATGCCTATTCCTCAGACGTGGGGGTCTTGCCCAGAATCCAGCTACTCCGTTCCGTATCTTTTCTGAGCATTTGGGAACTTGTGGATCATGTGTTCCAGTATTGGCTCTGGAACACGTGGCCACCATATAGACATCACCTAGTGCCAGTGTCTTCTCGACTCACCTAAAATAGGACTTGGAATGTTATGAGAAAACATTTCAGAACGACTTAAATAGAATTTTGATAAAAAGTGGATTTATTATAAAAGTGATTTTTTTTTTTAAAAAATTGGTGACATTTTGGAAGTAATTGAAAAGGAGGTAAAATAAGTTAGCCAGAGAATAGTAACCCTCCACATTTTGGTCGTGTTTTCCTCTGAATTTACCCCTGTCTCCGCCCCTCCCCTACTTCTTCCCTTCTCTCTTTCCCTTCCCTTCCTTCCCTTCCCCTCCTTCTCCCTTCCATCCCTTCCTCTACCCTCCTCTTCATTCCTTTCCGGCTCCTCCTCTCCCCTCCCTCCCTCCTCACTCCCCTCTTCCCTTTCCCTTCCTTCCTTCCCTCCATCCATCATTTATCCACTCATCATTTGCAAACATTTATTGAATGCCCACTTATGCCAGGCTCTGTGTTAGTTGGGAGGTTCAAGAAGTTGAGTCTAGAAAAAGACCATATGTAGGACTTCGGGGATGATGGAGAAGAAAGGGCTGTGACAGGCACTGGGGGCTGGGGTGGGGACTCAGAAGCCCTGACAAGGGAGGGACCAGCTCTGCTTGGATGATGAGTGACCTCTGGACTTGTGTGGGGGTGACCTTCACATTCTTCTTTACAACATTGTGGCATAGCACTGGATTTTTGCACTCAGTATTATGAGCATTTTTGGTGCTGCTATTATGAGCATTTCTGGCATCCGTAAATATTTAAGACAATTATTTATTTAAAAAATGTTAATGTTTATTTTTGAGAAAGAGATAGAGCATGTGCGCAAGAATGGGAGAGGGGCAGAGAGAGAGAGGGAGACATAGAATCTGAAGCAGCTCCAGGCTCCGAGCTGTCAGCACAGAGCCCGATGCAGGGCTTGAACTCACTTGACTGTGAGATCGTGACCTGAGCTGAAGTTGGACGCTCAACCGACTGAGCCACCCAGGCGCCCCGAGACTCAATATGATGAGTGTTTCCGGTGCGTCTGTAAATAGTTAAGACAATTCTTTAAATGGGAGCCTTAGAATTGGATTTTGTAGGATTGCCACCGAGTGACCCTGTCCCTAATCTCCATTGGCTGAGGAGGGGAGAGGCCCCAGCACCAAGTACAGGGAGCGAGGCCTCTGGGGTCTGCACTGGCCCCCAAGTGGAACCCAGATAATGGCTAGTTTCCTTTCCTCCTCCTCTTTCCTCCCCTTTATGCCCCTTCCAACTATTTCAGCCTGGCCAAGAGGAGGCTGAAGCCTGTGTGAGCGCGAAACTTGGCCCACCGCTGTCTGTCCTTACCTCTGTGTGACCAGGGGACTTCGGCTCGCTGCCGGGCCCACAGTCACCACTGGGTTGTGTGTGGTCCTGACCCTCTTCTGTCCTTCCCCTGGTGGACGGCCACTCAGTGGCCATCTGTGCCTCACTGACCGGAGCCCGTGGAGGGTCAGCTGCCGGCCACGTGGAGCCTGCCCAGGGAGGGCTCTGTGGCCAAAGTGAGCTGAAGCCCCCCAACCCCTCAGAGCTCCGCCAGCCTTGTCCCCCTATAGGTATCGCCCCACGAGGAGCCCCCGGTGGTTCTGATGTGCACGCTGGGTTCAGAACCACCAGTCTTCTTGGGCTCTGCCTGGCCCTGAAAACAGCCGTTGTGTGAGGTTTGGATTCCGTCTTACCGGTTTTCCATCTAGTTGTCCCTCAGCCACTGACTTGAGACAGTCACCTCTGTGGTAGTATATACTAAGTTCTATGTCAAAGTTTTCTGTTGAAAGCTTTTGCTTAGCTTAGCTCCATGGTGTTGGTAATTGTCCTGGTACTAGGTCCTAGGTCCCACCTGAAGTCTGTGCCAGAGGGTCCCGCACTGCGGAACAGGAGGACATGGGGGGATTTGTCACTTGGGGTCATGGAGTCCAGTGTCCTCGTGCTACGTACACTTGAGGAGACTTGGGGTCCTAGAGTTTATGGGAATTCCAACTCTTGCCTCCACAGGAGGGCAAGCTCCCTCTGAGGCCCGGCTACCTGCACCCAGAGCCCTAAGCAAGACTCAGCAGGAGGCCCCTCCTCTTCTTCCAGTTCTTTCTTCTACACCTGTGCCTCATTGTTTTCCCACCCTGTGCAGGCGAGGGTGCCGGGGTGTGTGTGTGTGGGGGGGGGCGGTCACAGTGCACCTGACCCATGTGCCGACTGGGAAGGGTGTGGCCACTGCACTCGGGGCAGAGAGTGGATATGGGCCATCTATAAAGAACCTCAGATTCACAATGTGGGGCTACCAAAGGGAAGCACCATAAGGTGCTTCCTGAAAGCAGCTCGGTGACCCAAGGGACTCAGGAGTCTGAAAGCCTTGAACTTCGTCCTCAGGGGGACAGAGAAGGACTGGGGAGAGCGGTGGCCCCACCTCACTGGCTGTGACCAACCATGGCTGTGGCTGCTGGGGCTTGGCGGTATGATCTCTCAGTCTGGGGGCTGTGCCGGAAAGTGCCTGCCCTGGGAGGAGGCAGTGCTGGAGCTGGGTGCTCTGTGTGGGGGTGCCAGAGTCCCCAGAGCGGGGAGATGGCAGCCGGGCCCTGGACTGCCAACAGCCAGGCCAGCGGGCCCCACAGGAGGCCCACTTGGGGACCACTGTGAGGTCCACCAAGGCCAAGGCCACACAGCCTTGAAGACGCGTGAGAACTCGCAGGCCTGTGGCCTGACTCTGCATTTCCAATAAGCACCCCGGGGAGGCCAGAGATACCGGTCCAGGGAACCACATCCTGAAGAGCAAGGGTTTAGCTTGCTTTTTTCCTGTACCCTGCTTCATTGTCACTCGTCGGCTTTCTGAGGTCACCTCTGACCTGCCCCCTCTTCCACAATGGTCCCCAGAGACAATGATGCCCTCTGTATTAGAATCTCAAGGAGGTCCCAGCCAGACGGTCCCATGTGCCGACTCCACAGACCATCCCTGATACCGAGGCCCGGCGCCCTGCAGGAGGGCCGGGAGCAGGGACTTGAATGGGGTGATGGCTTCCTTCCCATGCCCACGAGGGCCACCTTGTTTGGAGGAACGGGGTTTCCAGGATGGAAACCATCCTGGATGGCTGGTGCCAGGAAGATGGCCCTGATGTCTGAGAAGCAGCCCAGTAGGAGGGTTGGGTGCCAAAGCACATGAACATGTGGCTTTTTTCGTGAGCAGAAAAGACTTAAGAAACAAAACAAAGCCACTATACTACAGTTTCCTTTCCTTCTCAGCAACCTACAAGTGAAAAAAAAAAAAAGCTTCCATTTGGAAACGAGAAGGTCTAAGCCCTTGAGAGCCCATTGGACACTGAAGGCTGGGTTGTCACAGAGAATATCTCACCTTGGCGTCCCAGCCGGGTCCCAGCACCCTCCCAAGTGTGACACAGGCAGGTGTCAGGCAAAACGGGCCATGGCTGGGACCTGCAGTCATCGGGTATGGCAGGGACAGATCAGCGCTTTTGGGGGGGGGGGGCGGGGAATCTGTCAGCACTGCGGGGGAGGCTGGGCTGGGGGCAGGGGAGGATTCAAACGTAAAAAGACGTTGCCAGACGCTCGCTCGCCTGGGTGGCCGAAGAGCTCACTTTTGGGAGAGAAAGATGGCGAATGGGGCAGTTTCCCACTGTCCAGGGAAATGATGAGCATGGAGAGGAGGAATAGAGCAGAGTATTTGGAAACTAACCAGGCGGTGACACAAAGTGGCCCGAGGAAGAAATAGATGCAGAGGAAAGAGAAAGAGAAAGTGCCCGGAAAACTTCAGTTGCAGTAGATAAAAGGTTACAGGTTCGAACTTTGCAAGTAGAGGTAGAGTCAGGAGGCTCGTGCCAGAGGCTGGCAAACTTGTCTCTTTGGGAGATCGTCAACACTTTCAGCGTTTTGGTGGGGGGGGCGGGTGGTGGTGAGAATTTCAGACGTTTGCCCCTGGGGTACTGCAGATATGTTCAGGGCTTCCTTTGCACCTGAGTGTCAGAGAAAAGGCAAATGGGCAGACAGTGGGGTCAGGAGGACAGCAGGGTGTTGGGCCCCCGGCCTGACCCCCAGAAGAAGTGAGCGACGAGGAGGGGAGGGCTGCCTGTTTCACCTGCCGGTGCTGCAGGCTGGGTGTGTGAGCGGTGCCCAGTGGGCATTTTGGGGCAGCGCATGTCTCTGTCCAGTGAGACGCAGATGCCTTTCCTAGGGCAGGAAGATGGCCTGAAGCCTCTGTGCACTTGAGAAGACAGAGAACATGTGTTATGGAAGTCTGCATTTGAGAAAAGCAGTGTGAGTCAAGGTTTTCTTGCCTCCCTCCCTCCCTCCCGTGTGTGCTCACCTGGAGCCTTTGCCAGCCGGTGCTCCCCAAGCCCCACCCGCGTCTCGCCAGGGTCCCCCGGGGTTCCAGACCTCTCCCCAGCATCAAGGTCGTCCGCATCATCTTTGGTTCAATGTCTGCCCTCCTCCCCTCCTCTCCCCTCCCTGCTTCTGACCAGCTGCTCGCTGTGGGTTCTCGGGTTCTCGTCACTTCCTCACCTCCCCTGCCATTGTTGGCCTTGGTGGCCCTCCTCCCCTCCAGGCCCTCCTTCCCACAGTCTGAGCTCCTGTGGAGTCTCCTAGCTGCTCTCTGAGAGACCCTGGGGCAGAGCCTGGGGGGCTGAAGCCCAAACACCACCCTTGGGGGGTGGTCTCAAGCACTCTCTGACCCAAGTGCTTCTGTGGTCAATAAAGCTTCACTGCCTCCCCATTGCCAACAGATTAAAAGTCCAAACTCTTTAACTTAGCTTAGGAGTCTCTCCGAAGGCTGCTCTGTCTTCTACCGTGACCCTCCCCGCCCCCGCCCCCTGCCTGTCCCTGAACAGCCCTTTTGTCAGTGCCCGTGTGCACCTGTGTCCTCAGCGGTTCCGCGACATGTCACCTGCACCGCCCCGCCCCCCAGTCAAGGTCCAGTTCCAGCCCCACTTTTACGTGGTGCCGTGGCCTACCAACCCACGGCCCCGTCTCCCCAGAGCTTTATTCTCTGAGGTGTCCAGGCCCCGGTGAGATTTAAGGTCTAAGGAGCTCAGGCAGGCACAATCTCACCGTCGTGGGCTTTCTTTGGAGGCCTGGGGGCCTGTGACCATGGGGTCGCCTTTGCCTCCTGATTTTTGCCTTCTGTACATCTGCGCTCCCCTCGCCACATCACCCTGGGTGCCAGGTGCAATCAAAACTCTATCACATAAGAGACGTGGAGGCAGTGTTTGGGTTTTCTGGAGGCCGTGGGCATGTTCCTGAGAGGCCTTACCTTGTGCACCGCAAACACATGCACACACTTTTACAAGGGTGCCTTGGACGTTCCTGCCTGTAAGCGTTCTTTCTGTCCCCCATCCCTGGCACTGGAATGTTCCCTTGGCCCCAGGCCAGCGGTGTCCAGCCTCCTACTCTTGCCAACGACACTCTTTTTACTTGCCCTCTTGCCTCGCCCTGCTCCCATCACCCCCCCCACAACCCCCAACCAAAAAATCCCAAATCCCCCTGCTCGTCCCGTGCAGTAGTGGGTTCACCCTGTTCCCTGTGCCCTCAGGCTCTGGGGCCCTCACCTTCTACCACAAGGACTGATCAAACCCTTTCCCACGTGCCCCTCCCCCCGCCCATATCATTACTTCTCTAGGAAGGTGTCACAGCTATTCCTGCCCTCCTCCCCCCTCTTCCCTCCCCAGGCACTTGTTGATGTATCTGTGACATCATCAGAGAACACTCACTGGCCCAGCCTTCCCCGTGAGGCTCCCTCCAGCTTCCAGGTGGACACAGACTGTTAATTCTCTTTGTGCTCAGTACGGGGTCTCCCACTGGGACCAGTGAGGCAGTGACCACTTTTGATAGCGACAATGACGGTAGTATGAGGACATTGCCGGTAAATGAATTTGGGAGTGTTTTTAAAATGGAAAAGAGTCGAGCAGCACTGTCCTAGAAGGGTCCTACTCCAAAAGCGCTGGAGGACACAGGCTCCTGAAAAGTCTCGTACAAAAGGAGGAGACAAAAGAAGAGGAAAATGAAGGGAGATGAGGAGAAGGGCTCCCAGTATTCCTGGAGGAGGAGGAAGTCCGTCACTGAAGCAAAGGCCGGGGGAAGGCCTGTAGCTGGCTGTTCAGAGTCTCTGGGCTTCACAGGAAGTGCTGTGATTTCATTCATTTGCTTGGGGAAAAAATTAAAATAAAAAAACCCCACCAAAACAACAACAACAAAAAACCAAACAGCTGAGCCCTCCTCTGTGCTAGGCAGTGTTCTGGGAACTGTGAACACCCTTGTGGACATAACAGTCTTGGCTTTGGTGTCTGTGGAATTCGTACTAAGAGAAGTCAGACGTCAAGCGGATGAAAGTCCCCCGTTGTTGGGAGAGTTCTAAGGGGTGGGAGCAGTGGTGGGCCCTCAATTGGATCTGAAGGGACAGGAAGAGATGGGGATGGGACAAGGGAGGCCTGGGAGTGAGCCTCAGGAGAAATGGCCAAGGGGTGGGATGTGTCCTGAGCCCATCGAAGAGGGGTACTTTCCTCTCAAAGAGGCCGAGCCCTTTTCCCAGTGTTAGACACCCTCCCCCGGCAGGGCCACCTGCTTCCCAACAAACCCTCCTGGCTCCTTGCAAAGAACACTGGGGGAAAAGATGTGATGGGTTTTAGTGGTTTCAGTTTTCTAAGTTTTTGCATTTCTCTTATGGAGAAGGGGCCTCCTTCATGCACGCAGCTCTGATGTCACAGAGAACCTGCATCTGGGTCCAGCTTCATCCCAGAAAAGGGCGCAGTGAGGGCTCGTGACAGCATGGGGAGCGGTCAGGTATATTTCTGCCCCGTGGGGCAGGCACTCCAGTGTCCTTGTGAGGTGACCTCCGTGTCCTTCTCAGGGAGGTGGCCTGCCAGGAGTTCCCAGATTTCAAGGATGGCTCTTCCTGTGTATGAACGATTTGAGGCCTAGGGTGACGTTAACCTTCTTCCAGAGAAGACTTTCCCTGCTTTTCTGACAGACGCTTGCTGGCAGTACGAGGGCCGGGGCCACCATCATGCAGGCTCGAGGCCTGGGGTTCCCTGAGTCAACCAGAGGGCGCGGAGTGAAGCCACAGGCCCACGGAGGGCTGGCTCAGTTCTGGTTTTCCTTTGCTCTGGGGATGTACGCCTTCGGGGTAGTGGTTGGCGAAGGGGGGGGGGTTGCTCAGTAGGGCCCCAGACTGTGGTGGGCGCTGGGCAGTGACTTTTGCCCACAAGCCCATCGGAATCACAGCTTAGTTTCTAAGCAGATTCATCTGGATCCCAGTGCCCTCGAGGCAAGAGCAGATTTGAGAGCTGGGTTTTCCGTTCTGGGTTTTCTTCTCTGCGACTCTGCTCATCAATTCCTCACTAGCTTGTCATCTCTTTGATGCCTTTAAAAAGAGTCTTTCTCTTATAATATCCCATCTGTTTTTTAATTAAAAAAATAATAACTTTTTTTTGGGGGGGGTATGGTCACTGATGGGCCATTTCCAGAAACAGAAGTCTTAGTTACTTCTCTAGGCTCCTCTTTGCCGGGGGGAAGTTTCATCCAGCAGAGCTCTTTGTGGGGTGGGTGCGGGGGGGGGGGGGGGGGGGGGGGGGGG